>NW_020954599.1:37631780-37637095 GCF_900497805.2 Vombatus ursinus | reverse complement strand
ATCTATCTATCTATCTATCTATCTATCTATCTATCTATCTATCTATCCATCTATCTACATACATATAATTTTTTTCGCTCCAACTACCTTAACACTAAAAAAAGATCTCATGAGTTACGAATATAATCTTTCCATGCAGGAATGTAAACAGTTCAACCTTAATAAGCCCCTTATGATTTCTCCTTCCTGTTTACCTCTTCATGTTTCTCTTGAGGCTTGTTTTTTTTTTTTTGTTTGGTTGTTTTTTTTTTTTGTTTTGTTTTTTTTTTTGTTAGGCAAATGGGGTTAAGTGACTTACTTAGAGTCACACAGCTAGTAAGTGTAAAGTGTTTGGTCTGAGGCCAGATTTGAACTCAGGTCCTCCTGACTTCAGGGCTGGTGCTATATCCACTGTGCCACCTACCTGCCCCATGACTTGTTTTTGAAAGCCAAATTTTCTATTTAGCTCTGGTCTTTTCATCAAGAATGTTTGAAAATCTATCCATTTTTTCCCCTGAAGGATTATATTCAGTTTTGTTGAGTAGGTGATTCTAAGTTGCAATCCTATCTCCTTTGCCCTCTGGAATATTATATTCCAAGCCCTGAGGTCCCTTAATGTAGAAGCTGCTAAATCTAGTGTTATCCTGATTATGTTTCCACAATACTTGAACTGTTTCTTTCTGGCTGCTTGCAATATTTTCTCCTTGACTTGGAAACTCTGGAATTTGGCTACAATATTCCTAGCAGTTTTCCTTTGGGGATCTCTTTCAGGTGGTGATCAGTGGATTCTTTCAATTTCTATTTTGCCCTCTGGTTCTATAATATCAGGGCAGTTTTCCTTGATAATTTCTTGAAAGATGATGTCCAGGCTGTTTTTTGATCATGGCTTACAGATAGTTCAATATTTTTTAAATTCTCTATCCTGGATCTATTTTTCAGGTCAGTTGTTTTTCCAATGAGATATTTCACATTGTTTTCTGTTTTTTAATTCTTTTGAATTTGTTTTACAGTGTCTTGACTTCTCATAAAGTCACTAACTTCCAATTACTCCATTCTAATTTTTAAGGAAGTATTTTCTTCAATAAGCTTTGGGCCTTCTTTTTCCATTTGGCCAATTTTGCTTTTTAAGTCATTCTTCTCCTCATTGGTTTTTCTGACCTCTTTTGCCATTTTGGTTAGGCTATTTTTTAAGGTGTTATTTTCTTCAGTATTTTTTTTTTTGGTCTCCTTTAGCAAGCTGTTGATTTGTTTTTTCATGATTTTCTTGTATCTCTCTCATTTCTCTACCCAGTTTTTCCTCTACTTTTCTTACTTGCTTTTCAAAATCCTTTTTCAGCTTTTCCAAGGCCTAGGATCAATTTATATTTTTCCTGGAGGTTTTGGATGTAGGAGCTTTGACTTTGTGGTCTTTCTGGTTGTATGTTTCGATCTTCTTTGTAACCAAAGAAAGATTCTATGGTCTGACATTTTTTGCAAGGTTTGGTCATGATACCAGCCAATTACTTGAGTTTTAAACTCTTTGTTAAGGTAGGGGTCTGCTTCCGTGTGGAGAATGTACTGTCCCAAGCTTCAGAAGTTTTGTACAGGTGTTTTCAGAGATGCTTCTAGGGACCTATAAATTTTCAGTTCTTCCAAGGTGGTATGATAAGGGGCAAGGTATTTACTCCTTTTCTGGCCTGTGCTCTGGTCTATGAGTGACCACAAGCACTCCTTTTTGCTTTGAAATTGTGAAGAGGATTTCTTCTCTACCACCAGTACAAGCTCCACCATGCCAGCACTCCTCCTCACCCCAGGACCACCACTTAGAATTGTGACCCAGATCCAAACACAGGCAAAGCAAGAGAATCCTACACCAGCAGAGAGTTCCCTGCAATTCCCCTCTGATCATCCATCCAATTCCTTCTCAGTCTGTGGGCCTGAAGCTGTGGAAGCAACCACCACCCTGGGGCCATGCTTGGGGACTGAGGCTGGGACCGAGCTTCTCACTCTCACTGTAGTCACAGAATTTTCCCACTGACCTTCTAAGTTATCTTTGGCATTTGTGGATTGAGAAGTCTGGAAACCATGACAGCTGCCTGTGTTTCAGTCCTCTGAGGCCTGCTCAGGTTAGCTGAGGCCTGCCTTGCCTGCGCGACCACACTGAACTGCGCTCCTCTCCCTGGCCACATGATATACCTTTTTGATCAACCATCCAGGTTGTTTTGGGCTGGAAATTTGTTTCACTCTGTCTTTTTGTGTATTCTGCTGCTTTAGAATTTGTTTAGAACTATTTTTCGCAGGTATTTGGAGGGGTTTGGGGAAGAGCTCAAGCAAGTCACTGCTTTTTACTCCGCCATCTTGGCTCAGCCCTGCTCTTCATTTTCAAAAAGGGTGAAATGACACAACTATGTTGGAGTCAAGGTACAATATGTCCAGGTGTGGATGATCAGATCAATACGAACTTCAAAGGATCTATTATAGTTTGGGCACATGAATATATTTTTAGAGGAGGAGATGTTTCTAAATTTGCACATCTCGTCTTCCTTTTTGAGCTACTGCAATTCTACTTAGCACCTTCTTTATTCTGGCATGCTATTCTGGGCAATGCTTTGCCAATATCTCCCATGTCACCCAATTGATTCCAAAGTTCTTTGTAAAGACCTTGTGAATGTCTTTATATCACTTCTTAAGATCTCCATGTAAGTGCCTGACTTGTGTCAAGCATGAAATAGTCTTTTAGGTAAACACATGATTGGCATTTGAAAATCATCAGAATTGTGCTTTCTGTAGTAGAGTTTGAATGCTTGACAGTTCAACTCAAGAAAGTATGTCAGTGTCTGGCACTTATCTTTCCAGATGATCTTCAGGATCTTCCTAACACTATTCAAATGGGAATGATTCGATTACTGGCATGGTGCTAGTATACTCTCCAGGTTTCACAGGCATACAACAATGAGGTCAGCACAATATCTTTATAGACCTTCTGTTTGATAGGTAGTCTAATACCACACTTTCCTTCAGAGTCTTCAAAACACTCAGCTAGCTCTGGTAATGTGTGCATTAACCTCATAATCTATGCTTACATCCCTGTAAAGTATACTGCTAAGTTAAATGAACTTATCCACAGTATTCAAAATTTCTCTTTTTGCTGTACCTGATGATTCAGTGTATGGATGGTGTAGTACTGGCCAGTGAAGAACCTGAGTTTAACTGTTAACTGTTAACTGTTGAGCCAAATTAGCACAAGCAGCAGAGAATCCATTCACACTTTGTTGTATCTCTACCTCAGTGGCTGCATTGAAGGTACAATCATCTGCGAATAAAAATTATACCCCAACTCTCCCTCCATTTTAGTCTTTGCTGGTAGCCTTGCAAGTTAAATAATGTACCAACATTGTGACTGTCACAGGACAATCTATTTCCTTTACCTTTATAGAGATGGACAACGGAGGCATCCTTTAAACTCCTGGGGTATAACCTCCTCTTTCCATATAACCTGGAAATTTTCAGTCACCTTTTGTATAAGCAATGGACCCTCTGCTTCATAAATCTCAGCTGAAATAGAATGAGCAACAAATGTTTTGCCATACAAGAGGAACTGAATGGCATTCAAAACCTCCTCTTCAGTTGGAAACCTGGCTAGACAGGATTGTTTTCCACCTTAGTTATACAGTTAATCACTTCAACGTTGATTAATGGCAGTCTATTAAAAATATGGAAATGTTCAGCCCATCTCTCCAGGATCATTTCCTTATCACTAATCAATGTAGCTCCATCAGCACTGAGTAGTTGAGATGCACCATAGGTCTTCGGCCCACAAATGGACATCAGGGTATCATAAAAGCACTTTGGATTGTTACTCTTAGTGTAAAACTGAATTTCATCTGCCTTCTTACTGAGCCAAGAATCCTGCATCTCTCTAAATTTCACTTGCACTTTACTTTTGATGGAGTTAAATGTCAGATACCATGGCAGGCAGGTATCCCACTCTGTACTCAAAACACATACACACACACACACACACACACAATGTAGACAAAAACCTTTGCAAAGATGATTCCACTTACTGTTGAGTTTTAATAACCACAGGGTTGTTAAAAGCTTAGAGATGAATGAACTGTCTTGTTGGTAAACCTGTGGAGCTCTTGTTTTTGTTTTTGTTTTTTCATTTAGCAGCTTCTGAATTTCTCCATCATTTTAAATGTTTCTGAATGTTCTGACCCAGGTAAGTAAGTGCAGTGCTATACACCAAATCTCTGAATGCTGCCCACTCCTTTTTGCACCACTGTTGCTAATCATGTATTGGCTCAGCTTTCCCTCCAAGAATGCAATAAACTGATCCCGTTAGGAGAAGCACTCTAATTTGTTGACATTAAATTTTCTGGTAGTCATCTTAACCTTGGGGCCACAGCTTTCATTGAATGTGAATATTTAGCTTGTAGAGGATAAGTCTATGATCAGTCTAGCACTATGCACCACATATCACCTTTGTCATTCTCACATCCTGTCTGTCTCTTCTTACAACAGCATAATCTATTAAATGACAATGTTTGCTGTGATGGTGTATCCATGAAGTTTAACTGCATTTAGGTAAATGGAAGACAGTGCTGGTGATGAGAAGGTCATGAAATGCACAAGTCTTCAGGAGTAAGTGTCTGTTACTATTGCTGTTTCTGACTCCATTCCTCCCAAAGCCTCTCTGGCATGTCTGGTAGTCTGGGAATACTCTTGCATTAAAGTCACCTAGAATTATAAGCTTGTCCCTTTCAGCACATTGATGATGAGTGTTCCCCAGATCTTTATAAATTTTTCTTTGACTTTTTCAGGATTTGTCATTATGGAAGCATACACACTGATGATGGTGGCATGGCACTTTCTTGCAAATGACAATCATGTTGTCATGAGTCTGTTGTTCACTCTTTTTGGTAGACATACAAACTTGTTGACTAGACCAGTTCTGATTACAAAACCTACACCAGCTTCACAGTGCTCCCTTCATTTCAGTCTCTCCAGAAAACTGGATATCCAGCTCCAACTTTGGTAAGCTGGCCTTCATTTGCTAGCCTTATTTTCACTCAAGGTTCTTTTTTGAATGTGATCCCTGCTCAGTTCTCTCACAACAAGGGATATTTTTCTTTCAGGTCTACTGAATTTCATTTTGTCCATAAGTATGCACACATTCCATATATCAGTAGTGAGTGGAATCATCTTTGTAAAGATTTCTGTACTCTCTGTCTCTCTGTCTCTGTCTCTGTCTCTGTCTCTGTCTCTGTCTCTGTCTCTGTCTCTCTCTCTCTCTCTCTCTCCCTCTGTGTGTGTGTGTGTGTGTGTGTGTGTGTGTGTGTGTGTGTGTGTGT
>NW_020954599.1:37620483-37631770 GCF_900497805.2 Vombatus ursinus | reverse complement strand
TGTGTGTGTGTGTGTGTGTGTGTGTGTGTGTGTGTGTGTGTGTGTGTGTGTTTTGACCACAGACTGGTATACCTGCCTACCATGGTAAGTAGGCCAAGGTTGGGTGCAGCCACAATTTTTAGGGTACTTTTTCTAATCCTTTCCTTACATGAGGAGTTGAGCAGTGTATTCCTATAAAAAGGCTGCTCTGAAACCCAGGGGCCTGTTGAATCCCACTGCTGCTTCAATTCAGTGGGAAGACAACCCTATGGCCTGGGCCACTTGTGTACAGGGTTGTGATTACAGCTGCCAGTGAGACCACACCTTCTACTTCATCACTTGTCTGTCACCATAGGACTTTAAGGTAGGTAAAAATGGTAAAATGGTATGGGTGATGTCTTTTGATTCACATAAAAGTTGGATTTAAGTGAGGCAAAATTGTGAAGTCATCAACCTCACTCTATTACAGAGTCATCAGAATCCAGAGGTAAGACAACTGGTGATGGTTTGGGATGCAAAGGATGACCTTAGCATCTTCAATGTGTAACCAAGCTCTAAGCATGCCACAGCTCCTGCTTCAGTTACCTTCATGGCCATTGAGAAGAAGTTTTCTCATTTGCAGCAAATGCCTTGCATTCATTTAAATTCAGTTCAATTCAATTCAAATTAGCATAATTTTATTAAGTACCTGCTATGTGCATAGCACTGTGCTAGGCACTAAAGGCGGCCATATTTCAATAAGAATCAGAAACATAGGTTTTTAGAGTTAAAAGCATCATTAGAAATAATTTATCCAACCCTTCATTTTAGTAATGAGTAAATTAAAATTCCGTTGTGATACGACTTATTAAGGTTTACATGGAGGGGTAGTGGCAGAGTCCAGATTCTAATCTAAATATCTTGATGTGTTGCCACAGTGCTGTTTTCCCTACAACTGGAGCATACAGTTTGCTAGCACCAAAAGAAAACCAAATGCTGGCATTACATTTTGCTATTGTGTAGTGAACTAAAACAATGAATGGAGAAAGCCACATCAGGTAGCTAATTTTCAGCTATTAAATGAACTTAAATCTTCAATGGGTCAGGTTTTCTCCACAGCCCCAACTAACCAATTTGCTATATTTCCTGATCTGACTTAATCAATTAAGTATTTTGGCATTGTATAGACAGCTTGCAACTTGCCCTGGTTGACAGAAAGAATTACTCTACATCCCTATATGCTTAACTTACCATTAAATAGTAAATTAACCATTGCCTGGAGATAAATGATGGAATTGAAATAGAAAACATGATTCATAAGGGCTAGAGAACCATATTTCATTTAGTGAAGTAATATAGTTCTAGAAATGTATAATCATAGACAAATATTTTTAACCCTCCAATAAAATCCTACTCTGAAGCCTCATCATAGTATAAAAATATCCTGCTTTCTTTTGAAGGTTATAGCAGAGCAGTGTGAGCTCTAAAATAAAGTATCCATATTAAAAAGGTTTTGAGTCTGATTGTTTGTGATTCTTGAGTGTGTCCTCCCATAAATTTTCCATAGAGAATCTAGCAAGTGTGCTGAAAGTCTTCCTTTTAAACTTGAGAGGAAACAGTGGAACTCAAGGACTGTCCATCTGTTTTGCTTTACTCTCACTAAATGCCTGACCTTTCTCCTTTTCAGATGATACATTTCCCAGATGATAACTCTCATGTCACTCCTTATGCACATCATCACCAATAATAAGTTGTACCTTGCCTTGCTATAGATGCTGACTATATCATTGATTTGCCAGTAACTATCCAGACCCTGAGAACTACATCTGTTCTAGATGTTGGTGGTATCTTTGTGTGGCCAACAACTGTTCTCCAATTTTAAACTCGACTCCTTCCTGTGTCTACTTGTCTCATGTCATTACATGTTTCCAATAAAATGATCCAAATAAAGGGCCCATTCCTGGCCTACATTTTTTTTTGCTGGATACCCTCCTTTATATTACAGCAATAAACTAGATCAGATGTCCAACCTATGTCTCACTGTTATACTTTGTTTCAACCACAAGACTGAGTCTTTGGAAATTGAAGTGCTCCGTATTTCAGTAATATAATAAATACCACTAAGAGAATAATGGTATTAAAAATATGATAGCAGATCAGGATCTTTGAGACCATTGTTCAACTTTTTAATTGCAGTACAGTTTACCTTCTGCTTTTGAAAAAATCATCATCATCATCATCATCAATCATTATAATATTTAAACAATATTTTATGGTTTGCAAGGCACTTTTTATATGTTATCTGATGATTTGTTCTTCACAACTGTGTGAGGAAAGTATTATTATTATTATTTTATTATTATTATTATTATTATTATTATTATTTCCATTTTAAAGATGATAAAAATGAGGTTAAGAGAGATTGGGTAACTTGACCATGTCACAAAGAAGTGTATGAGGGAGGATTTACACTCAGGTTTTCCTGACTCCAAGCCCAGCATTCTAGTCACTGTGGCACTTGGCTGCCTCAAATTTTGGTCCAAGACCTTGAACATTTAAATGTTTGCCCAGGATACACGGACTTACAGACCAACTCAATAAGTTGTCTATTCAACTAATTGCCACATTTTTGCAACTCTTCAAAGATTTGTCTTTTATATACACATATATCTACATATACATTCAACTATACACTGTGTATGCATCCACATAAATGTAGATATGCACACAAACATGCACATATGCATAATAGTAGGGTGGGGTCCAGGACTATGATCTCATCCATGTAGAAACAAAAGAATGTGTGAATGAAGAATGTACAAAGTGCAAAGCACTGTGTATGTGCTAATGATACAAATGCCATTTCCATTAATAAAACTATATAGGTTCTATGATGAACCATTTCACAGTGCCAAGGATTTGGGTAGAGTAAACTTTCTTTTCTAGGTCTCTAGCAACTGTGGCTTTTGGAGGATTAGTTCCCTAAGCTATGGTTAATGAGACCAAGCTAGAAACTGATCTAGTGATCTGGGAAGTGTTACTGAGCCCAGGGTGCTTGAATTTATCTGCCTACATGGTCACTACAATGGAAATTTTACTTAAACAGAGGTGCCTGGGGATATTGAGAGGATGGGTGGATTATTTTGGGCCATATACCCAATACCTATCAGAGACAGAACTTCAACCCATGCCTTCTTGATTCTGAGTCAAGTTCTCTGTATGTTATGCATTCTGTCTCTCATGTAATATGTTATGTGAGGTATGTAATGTATATTTCTGTGAATATGGATCAGTCTTGAAATTTTATCCATATCTTATCCCATGTCAATATCAATTAATTCATATAGAAAGAGGGATGGAGGGAGAAAGAGAGAAAGAGACAGACACACACAGACAGAAAGAGAGAGAGTGACAGAAAGAAAGAGAGAGAGAGAGAGAGAGAGAGAGAGAGAGAGAGTTTTTTTTTTCCCCAGGGAAGAATGATGTTTTATAAAAAGAAGACATGAGTAGCATGAAAAGATAGAGTTAACAATACAAAGATTTATATGTTAGAGCAAAGCAACAACTAATACTAACTCCAGTCTATGTGAATTCAAACAGTGATTTTTGTGTTCATCTTGAAATGATTTGAAGTCATTATTTAGCTCTAGAAGCAGAAGATTATTTAAGTAATACCTGAAGGAATGAAGAAAAAAAATCAAAGCTCATTACTTATAAGGTCCAATTTGATGACATGATTGTTATTTCTGGAGTCAGAGATCTGTGTAGAGAGTTTTTCCCCCAAGCACTATTTTTCAAATAATAATACAAGAAACATTGAGTTTTTATTATTCCCCAGTGAATCAAGCCCTCACTTTTTCCCAAAATTGGTTTTCATTCACATAAATATACTGAACCATTGCCATGTAATATAAGAAAAATTGTTAAAATTTTAAGAAAGTCTTTTTGGTAATGAGAAAAGTCAGGCAATATTAAAGTATGGAGTAAAGAGAGGCTAAAAAAAAAAAACTTTGAAAAATAATTCATTCCTGTTTCTCTCCTCCCTGACTAGAACTCCACAAAGTGATAAAGCTGAGGATCATATACAGACAAGACCTTTTCTTTATATGGAAATAAGTTATTTCCAGTTGGAAATAGCTTATTTTCAAGTAAGATGTCTCCTGCGCAAATACATCCAAATTATAATGACTATACCAGATGTGACTACAGAGATAATGTTGCTCAATGATCTGCTGAGCATTGACATTAAGCCAGGTGTGAAACAGGAAAACTTGTGCTCACCTAAGGTGTTCCTTTGCTTTATAGAAAATATCCTGTGCATAGTAAGACAGAGAGCAGGATCCTCTACTGGTAGGGAGGTCCTCTGAATGTTCCTATTTATAGATAGCTGTCACATTATGATGGCAACCACTGAGCAACCTTCCTTGGGAAAGAGAATTGAGTTCAGTCTCAGAGAATCAAACACTTGGATCTAGGTCTAAATCTGGTTAAGACATCATCAACATTCAGATCCTCTCTTTGAGATAGGACTCAGACACAGAATCACATGGCCAAAGAAAACACACATTGCAAAGACACCTGATATTTCTCCAACAGGCTTAATAGCCATGCCACACACAGAATAAAAAGAAGAAAGTTGACCACCATAACTGACCTGCACTACTCTCTCTGGAGATGTGGCCTGGCTAGTCTTTCTTGTGTATGGCAACAAGAAGCTCCCAAAAGGTGGGTTGACTTGACAATGGTGCATGAGCATTGGTCTCTTAGATGCATTCTTTTCTCTGATCTAGGCATGGAGAAAACCTGTGCAGCTCATTTATTCACCAGCACTAAAGATTTCAATTTTAGGTTTTGCTCTCTGCTTATATAATGATTGATGACTATATCTATCATTCTATTCATTGCATAATGATCTAGAACACTGGAATGCCTCCTCCCTGAAATACACATAAGTGAAAAAGAATGAATGTAAAACATATGTTGTTTATTAGTTCATTTATATGTATATGTACATGTGGATTCATAGCTCCATAGACAAAAAGACATGTATTGAATAGACACTTTCAATGCATAAAGAACTAGACCTACAAGGAAATAGACCAGGCTAGCTTGCATTTGAGAATTTATGTAGTGCTTTAAATAATAATAAATTTCTCTCTACAAACCCATCTTGTTATCACCAATATTCTTCCAGTGATGGTGGGGCACCATGATCTTGAATGAGCTGAAATCATAAATACACACACACACACACACACACACACACACAGACACACACAAATGATATGAAATAAAAATGAAAAGATAATTTGTGAGTATGAGGAGGACACAGCACTTTACTGAGAATGGGTTGTGAGAAACGGTGCAAAATATCAATAACATAAACAAACTGAAAAGGAGATAGACTGGTCATACGGGTCTGGCTCCAGTTGGAGCTGATTGGAATTTAATGTTCATATACAGTGGTACCCTAACAAACTTCCATAGCTTCTATAATTGTGTTATATTACTTGCTTCACACAGCTACCTTTTGCTCCCAGGAGATATCATTGGTTGAGAACAGATCTGTCAACACAGCCATAACATATTCATTTGTTGATGTTCATTGAGCATTGGACCATTTGTGAGCTTTAAACCTTATACTATGAATACAAAGAGTTATTCACAGAAGTTCATATTCACACATATTCACACATTCATATATCAGTGATGGACTGTTTTTGCCCAATGCCTGTACGGTTAGATGAAAAGTGAAAAATTCAGTAAGCTTATTTTTTTCCTGGTAACACAAGATCAAAGAAGTTACTTGACTGATATTTTCCCCACTGAATTGACAAGCTTTTTTTTTATTAAAATGACTAAATCAACCTGTTGTTCTGGCATCACATACACACAAACTGAACAGATTCCCAAATTCACTCACCAAGTGTCCTTCATAGCAATTCTGTAAGGTGGAAGTTATTACAGTTTTATTAAAGATGACATTATGATACAAAAAGTTTAAGTAATTTTCCCAAAGCTGAGTAGAGAGAAAGAGATATTAAAATAGTTATGGAATTTCCAGAGCACCAGTTGACATGCCCTGTCCATTGTGCTGAACATGGGCTTCCTAAAGATTTCACTGATTCTGGCTTCACTCACAAATTAAAACAATGTTTAATGTGTCTCTCCTTGGGCCCCACACTGCTCTGCTTTCTGGAACATCTGGATTTTCATTAGGTGACATTCCTCAAAATGCTCTCTCTCCCCTGCCATTTCATTTATTTTATATGAAAGTGGAAGGAACATTGGCTTTTGTCTAAAATATTGAGTTCAAATCCCAGCTCTGCCACATATTACCTGCTTAACATTGGACAAATTATGTCATTATCTCAGTCTGCACTTTCCTTATTTGTAAAACACTCTCCCCACCAATGTCATTGGTTGTTTTAAAGGATGCATCAGATATTATAATATAAAGAAATTTATAATCTATTGAGCACTACACAAAATCAAATCATAGTTATTATGGCCCATTCATCCCCTTACCCTATACCTAATAAGCTTTATTTAAAATATCTGTAAAGTGAATTTTTTTCTTTTTGCAGATTTTTACTGAAAATTAAATTCCTCTCTCTTGTTAATAATGATGATTTTAGTGAAAATAATAATACAAAAATATATGCAAATAAAATGAAGTCCTCTTCACATTTTATACTTTATTGTTAACTTCCTTTAGATAAATGAAATTACAAATGTGTTTCTCTTGTACATGAATAACTACTCATCATGTAATTTCTTAAAAATATATTATTACTACCAATTCTTAGCATGCTTAATGTTGGATCAGTTATTATAGCATTTATTCTGGCACCTTTCTTATCAGCATACAGTGTAATATCATGAGCTCATGCTTCATCACATCTCCTCTAAACAATGCTGACCTAGATTCTCAAATACTCCACTAAATCTCTGTGTAATTCTCTCCGTGTAAGCAATCTTGCTATTAACCCATATAATATTTTCCTTGGCATTACCCACCAGTCATTATGTATTATTACAACACACAACTGCCATCTGTCTTTGATATAAGAAAAAAATAACTATTTTCCCTACCTCAGGCAAAGTGGACTGTGGTGAAATCATAGGAGAGTGGGAGAGATATGAAGAACAATATCTTTGTCTCTCATACATAGGTCAATGTGACTTCACAACTGTATTGCAACTAAGATAATATGGTCCAGCTATATGGTTCAAAGAATGTGAGCACATGTCATTATGATATATTGTGATATATTGGTTACAGTACTTCTCATCAGTAATGCATATCTGTAATGTATCCTCTGGTTAAAATTCTCCTGAAGAAGAATTTGATAGCTGTAGAGTAATCTATTGCTTTAATATCAACCTGGTGATTTTCAGAATGTGTATAGATGAGAGAAGTAATTCTAGAGACAGAAAATAAATGATTTTTTCCCATTCAAACAAACACAAGAGTTTGTATTAGAAGCAACAACATTAAAGTTAACAATAGAATCAGCTTTGCAATGATAAACTGAAGGACAGCATGATGTGATGGAGAGTGTAACAATCCTATCATCAAAAAAACTTGGGCTTAAATCAATTCTATGGTGCTTGTTAGCTCTGTGATAACTCAACTCCTCTGATACTCAGTTTCTTCATCTATAATATAGGGATAAGAATGTTTGCATGACCTACGTCTACAGAGTTTTTGAGAAGATCAAGTGAGATTTTACACACACACACAACACACACAACACATCTGTATGAACACACAGATGTAGGCATGTTTATGTGTACATGTATACATATATGTGCACACATGTGAATAACCTATGCATATACATGAAAATGCATATATAAACTCACATATATAATCTCTCATATGTTATTATATTCAAATATGTATCTCTATCATCTATTTATGTGTTTGAAAATCTTTAAGTATTTTCTAAATGTCAATTATTATTGATATAGCTAGCTAGCCCCTGCCTTTTGAAAATTTCAAAATACTTTCCAAGTTACTGGAAATGCTTTAGGTATCTTAGGAACTCTTACAATTGGGGGATATTAGAAAAAAATGGTCTCCTGGAAGTTCCTTGAAGAGTAGCTTAGACAATATGTGTTCTGTGGTCTTTCTTATTCTAACATCTTCCTGAAGTATATGTGAATGAGATTATAGTCTACCCTACTCCATAGAATGAAACCAAGGCACAGAAATTATGGCTTTTGTATCAGGTTTTATATCATCATTGGAATAGGCTGGAATCTATACTTCCTGAGTCATCAATCAGTTGATACGTAAACAAGAATTCCTTAAGACCTATCACTTTCTAGATACTGTGCTAAGTACTGGTGAGACAAATATAAAAGTGAAGGAATCCCTGCCTTCAAGGACCTTCAATCCTGAAGAGACAGTATAAAATGACCACAGGTAGGTGGAAAAAAACTGATTGAGTGACACTAACAACTGGACTGAATCAGGAAAGGTCTCTTGAAGAAGGCTGATGTTGTCATGTGTCTCTATACAGTGCTGGAATATCAAGATGGAGAAAGATAATTCTAGTTAATCATAAGATATTCTGCCCTTGTGTTCTCTGAAGTGTAATTTCTATTTTTTTCTGTAAAACTTGAGTTACCCGAGATCAAAGGTTGTACTTAGTAGAGACCATACAGCTAAGGTTGCTTAGTCCTATCATTAACTATCTTTTCACTCCATCTCCCTTGGAGATCTCCTCCCCTAATGTGACTTCATTTATCACTTTTTTTTTCCTGAAGATTACTACTAAATGTATATATCTACCACCCATCTCTCCTCTGCACTCCAGTTTCACATTTGCTGCCAGTTGGCCATCTTTATCTGAAAATTCCATCAACTCTCCAGACTCAACATTTCCAAAATGGTAATAATAATCCTCCTTCTAAAACTTACCCTTCCTCAAATTTCCTTATTTTTTGTCCACCAATTCATCTAGGCTTGAAACATTGAAACAGGTTTTGCATCCATCTCCTCTTTATTCCTGCTAAGGCTACCCTACTGCTTACCCTCCCAGTGTATTACCTCTACCCCAAAGCTTGATCTCCATAGTAAGTAACCTCATTACATTAGCACTAGTCAGTCCTTAATATCCATCAAGGAGAGGTAAAAGTCAAGGTAAGAATAACAACATTCATGGACAAAGGATAGAAAGATAAGTTGATATAAAGAGGACATCTGAATAAGTAGTGTAACAATGACTGATATTATGTTTGTTGTCCAAAAATACAAATAACCAAGTTGAGACAAGCTCATCCTCCAAAATACTGACTACTAATTGATGAATTTCAGGGCCATCACAATTCATGAAGATCATCTATTAAGGCATAGAAAAAATGCAATTCATATTCATGAAGGGAGCACCCACCCAGTTGAAATAATGGATTTTCAAGTACTGAAATCAATATGAAACAGATGTAACCAGACCACAAACCTTTTCCAGTCCTCTGAGTGACTGTAACTGCTTCCTCCATGTTATTTCTAACATTCTGCAGACTATGGTGCTCAGACTTTGTCATCTAAATTTTTTACCTCCTTCCAAAGATATAACAGTTCAATGCTCAGACAGTATCATGAGGCATTTGCTCTGGGCCCAGAAGATTCACATTCTCTGGGCTTGAAGTCTTATTGGGGGCACTGATCTTGACTTGCCCCAAATACCCTTTCTCTTTCTATTCTAAAACAATCAAGGATGTATACCCAAAGAGATGAAACACACCAGGGTTAATCCTTGATATGAACTCTTCTTAGGATCAACACTAATTTATACTCATTCACCTATCTTTTCCATATTATCTCTCTCACAACACTAATCTTTTGGTAACTGCCCTGACAAAGTTGTCAATTCACAGTCTTAAATAATCATCACACTTACCCAGAAACAGGTCCTAAGAACCATACACAGAGACAGTTCTTTCTAACCCATAACCCACAAAAAGTGATACTACTACAGTTATATATAAGTCTTTCACTCTAAGTGATCCCACCCAATTTATTCCAAATAGCTGACACCAGAAATGTGTCTTGATGGTACTTAGGGTGGAGAGAGGGGAGGGGAAACATAATAATTCTTCAAACTTTGAGTTCTTCTATTTTTAGCTACAGATTATGACCCTTTGGCTTAACAATTTCTGGCCCCTCATCACTAGCAATTCCATTCAAATATAGTGATGGTACTACTTGAAATGAACAGCTTTCTTTAATTCAAAATATTTTCAATCCATAAGATGTTCTCTAACAGCTCACTATCTGATAATCCCTCAAATCTAATAGATAATTTACCATAACCATAAATGAGGAGAGACTGCTGATGGACCCCTGGTCTGTTAAATAAGGACTCCCTTGGGCCTCTTCTCTGATGAATGGCACAATTTGTTTTCAATTCCCAGGAAAGCCCAGTGATGGAAATGTCTAACTCACTGTATTCTTTCATTATATGAGATGGTCTCCACTTAGTTGGCAAGCTGGTCTTTGCATCCTCCAGTTAGCTTGAACTTGAAGTGACTGAAAGCAGGAAAGTACAAAGCAGAGTGTCCACCCTACCTACCTTTTCATTGTTCTTGTTGAGTCAGTGCTCTCTCTTCCCTCCCCATATTCCTCCTCCTCCTCCTTCTCCTCCTCCTCCTCTTCCTCCTCCTCCTCCTTCATCATCATCATCATCATCATCATCTTCTTCTTCTTCTTCTCTCTGTCTCTCTCTGTCTCTGCCACTGTCTCTCTGTCTCTGTCTCCCTGTCTCTCTCTGTCTTTCTCTCTGTTTTTCTCTCTGTCTGTCTCTCTCTGTCTCTCTCTCTCTCTGTCTCTCTGCCTCTGTCTCTGTCTCTGTCTCTCTCTCTCTCTCTCTTCTTTTTTTGCAACAGATCCCAATGTGCATTTGTCCCTGGGGGCTCTGCTGTTTAAAGATTATCTAGACTTATTCTGAGTAAAGTTGTATCTCAGTGGTGGTTTACCAACTTGCCTTTGGACATAATAGGATGGACCACTCATTATCTTCTTTGTTTAAATTGATGACCCAGGGCCACACCTTTCTTCATTTTTAATGTCATTTCTATCTCTAACTAGATTATAAAGAAAGAAAGTATTTGGGAACAGTTTGGAAATATTTTTCATGTCATTCAATACACTGAAAAGTCAATCTAGGTATCAGACCATGAAGTTTCCACCAGTGAGTTCACAAACCCTCCACACTTAAGTAGAGAATTTTTAGAGTTTCTATAAAGCCCTGTCACCACCAGAAGAAAAAGATGAAGAAGAAGAAGAAGAAGAAGAAGAAGAAGAAGAAGAAGAAGAAGA
>NW_020954599.1:37591069-37620473 GCF_900497805.2 Vombatus ursinus | reverse complement strand
AAGAAGAAGAAGAAGAAGAAGAAGAAGAAGAAGAAGAAGAAGAAGAATTCATCACTAGCTTCCCACACTATGGTGATTAGCCTTCAAAAATCCAAAGACACTTCCATGCCTCCTTGAGAAATTAGGCCAGGCTTTTAGTGAAGAACCTTGGTCATAGTTGTCATAATCAAAAGTAGTGATTACCAATAAGTTATTCTGAGAGTTTCTTGCAGTAGAAAATAACAGACAAAATTGTTAAATTTTATCAGTTATTTGTATGACTGGAGATTAGATGTAGAAAAAGATAATATGCATATTTCTAGAGATAAAATAAATGAAGTAAGAGAAAATTCTATAAGCAGAAGGGAGCTTAGTAGATCATAGGAAAACCTTTGCTTCAGAACTTTCAAAACCCCCAAGACTACAAAATAAATCCCTTAACCAATTAGTCAATATCTTAACAATGGAAAAAGAAGTTACTTGCATGCAAAAAGTAATAATGTGATTTTTCTGAAAAAATGTTTTGGCAGCATATCTTAATGATCAATGATACTTGGTGATTTGGGGGAACATGTAATTTAATCTAATTTCTCCACAGAAGCAGATGGTAAACTCTCCACCAACATCTACCCAAAAAAAACTGAAGTGGGGAATTGAATATAATACCAGAATTATTGAGTTATATCATATTTTCATTATTCAAGCATGTTAGTTAATTGATAATTTAAAAAGACAATCAGTCTAGCCTGACCATCAAGATACTGACCCTTTATTTTAAGGAAGATGTACCTATTAGTATGAATCTTGCTGCATTGCCAAGATTGTCTAAAATATTGAACCAAAAGGGACCTAAAATAATTGTGGGCATGTTAACAAATGAATACAGTTATAATGCCACATTCTGCAACTTCTTTTTTTTTTTTTTTTGCTTAGGCAGTTGGGATTAAGTGACTTGCCCAGGGTCACACAGCTAGTAAGTGTCAAGTGTTTTGTCTGAGGCTAGATTTAAACTGAGGTCCTCCTGACTTCAGGGCTGGTGCTCTATCCACTGCGCCATCGAGCTGCCCACTGCAACTTCTGAACAGTCCCAGATGCTTCAATTAATTCTCCTGTGGCATGCAACTATTGTAACCACATGAGATTTTGGCTCTTGGACTATATGAATAAATTATAATCCAAAATTCCAGAAGTTAAACTAGAAGCTGTGGTTTATGACCCCTGTGGACAGGTGGATGTGGATTAGAATCAAACAGAATAAGTGTATGCTACAGAAAGATTTTGGTTTGACATTAGGAATAATCTCTAACATTTAGAGTTGTCCCTAAGTAGAATGGACTGCTGCCAGCTGCAGTGAGTCATCTTTCTCCTCCAAAAGAGCATGGGCTATTGGATGCTATAAAAGATTTTACTGAAAAAAAAAATTTAAAAAAATAAGATTTTACTGCTTCCATTAAGGATTGGAGCAGGCTACTTTTAAGAATACTTTTAAGTCAGAATTTCATGAATCTACAAAGAGAAATAGATGGGACTGTGAATCCAAACGATTTAATAAAAACCACAGTAAGTTTTCAGTCTTTATTTGAAGTATTCTTGTGAAGGAGAAACCATCACCTCAGCTTGTGGATAGTTTGAATTGCCTGGACATTTTCCCCCATATTGATTCTCAAAATGCTTCTTTACAACTTAAAGACTTTGGACTTTATTCTACCCTACGGGAGCAAGCAGAGCAAGCCAAATCCCTCAGCCATATGATAGTTTTTCAAACATTTAGAGAAAGTTAACCTGCTGTACCCCCTTCCCAGCCTTTTCTTATCCCTGTTAAACACACCAGGTTTCTTCACCAGTCCTCAAATCGCATGAACTTGAGAACCTTCACTCTCCTGGTTGCCTTCTTCTGAATGCTCTTGAATTTATTAATATCCTTCCTAAAATGTGGTGAACACACTACACTAGAGGTGGTCTCACCAGAGAAGAGTACAATGGGGCTGTCTCCCTTATTGTTTTTGACATTACTCCACTCAATTCAACCAAAAATCACATTACCTTTTTTGACTTACATATCAGGTTGAGAAAGTTAGGGCTGTAGAGTGGGTAGAAAGCTTGTCTTTGAGTTATAAAAAAGTAGAAGAACGAGCTACCACAGGTAGCAGAGCCATGAGGATCATCAGATAGGTAAACTGGAGGAGCAGAGGTGACTGGCTCTATCCTGAATATTCATCAAGGACACTATATTCAAGAGAAAATTCATACTCTAGGATGAGGAGGGCTGACATGGATGCTGTTGAGGCTTAGAATCAGGTGGAATTGGAAGAGAAAACATGACTTATTAATCAGGTGTTGGAACTGCAGCACACACTTGAAGATCTTTCTGCATGAGTAGACACGTCATGAAAAATAATATGAAACTGAAATCAGAAAACCAAGGTTTTGGTCAGCATATGGAAAATCTTACATCTGTTTCTGGTATTTTCGAAACAACTGACACAAAAGGCGAAAAGAAGGATGGAATTGGTCCCAGTTTTACTTCTTGGTATTGCTGCTGTACTTGCTTAATTTTCTTCTGCATAGGTTGTATATAAGTTAAAATAATATGAATTTCCAGCTTCATTGAATACTTTAGAAGATATGGCAGATACAGGCAGAGTTGAGAGCACTACTATAAACTAGATGGCTTACATGTGTATTAGATTTTGAAAATGTGTAAATGTAGAGACTTTATAATTAGAATTGCATATATTTATTAAGAAAACTTGAAGATGGATGTTTTGTCAATATTGAATTTAATTTGTATGGCTAAGCAAATGGCTGACTCATTAAAGAATCACTGTAAGCTATAATTTAGCAAAACAACTTCTATTTTGTTAAAAAGTGACCAAAATCATATTCTAAAAAGGTACAGCTTTATCTAACTTGCCAAACATCTTGTGTTTTTTTTTTCATTATATCTCTTTGTCCTCATCATCACTTACTCTAAAACTTGGTCACTTAAACTACAAACCTCTTTAAATACAAGAAGAACCCAAACTTCAGCTGTTTAAGATTGACCAAAAGAAAAGCTTTTCTCAACTGGGACATATGGCATGTTATAGTTTGATGAGTTAAACCTGTTCACTTGCCCTTAACAGAAGAAAATAGACAAATGGCATAAGAAAATACAGATTACTCTTTAGAACCTCCACTTTCTATGAGAAATGTTAATTTCATATTCAGAATAGGAATGCATTTCACAAAAATAATTCCAGATTACATCTCAAAAATATATGAGCAATTTGCAAACAAATTAACTCCAAATCCATCCCAATCCCTGTCTAACATCTAGTCTCTTTGATCCAGGTTGGGTTGTCACTTTGGGAGAAAGTGTGGTAGGAGCAGTAAGTGGTTTAAACCTGACTATCCATTAGCCAAATGTCGATCTTCAAGGTTCCCAGTGAACAGAAAGATTAATGTTTGCAAAAAGCCTTTTAGAGTTTTTCAATATCACATGCTTAAAATGGCAGAGTTTTGCTTGTAATGCAAGTTAATTATCTTTTTTTAACTTTTCCCTAATTATCTCAAAACCCAATTATTTGGGTTTTAGGCATGTTTTGGGGAATATTTTTCAATATATATATATTTTTTCATAATATAACAGATTCCAATTAGCATAGGAATCTGAATATCTGTTAATAATTAAATATAAAAATAATTTTTTCAATGAGAAAGAGACCTACTATTGTCAGTCACAATATTGGCTTAATTAGATTACAGCCTCTTTTAAACAAGGGGTAACTTTTATGTTTTGGTATTGATATAAAATTAGACAAAGTGTTTTTAGCTCTGTGTGTGTATGTGTAAACATACACAGACATGTAGTAGTCAAAGTAAATATTTTACACGCCATGTGTGACCTTCTATCTGATTTATGAACACTTAAAATTATTCTGCAATCCTGAAGTTCTGTAAATAAGAGTTTTTGGGTTTTTTTTTAAGATTGTGTGATTAAAAAGAAAAATAGAGAGTGATACAGACCTGGGTACAATTCCTATTCCTGCCTCCTGTACAAGCTCCCTATGTTACTATGGAGAAGTTACATGACTTCTCAATGCATCAAGAATTATTCTGAAACTAGAAGTTAATAGACAAATATCCAATTCCTTATCAATAAAGGAACTTTCCATACCAGATTATTTACATTGATAAAATCACAGATCTGAACCAAAAATAAAAATAAAACACATAATTGTTTAATATTGAGTTTGAAAGCCACCAAAACCTAATTTGTTTTTTTTATGATCTGCTACTTAGCCATATATTTTAAAACTTTAATTTTGAATGTAATTTTTCTAAGTTTCAAGTCTAAGACATCATATTCAAAACTAGTAAATTTTAGCATTTTAGATCTGGTACAAAGTTCTGTAACATTTATCCTGTATTTCAAAGCTTCCCAGATTTGTGACATTTACAAATTTTATAAGCATGATATCCATTCCTTTGTTGAATTCACTGACCAAAAATTTCAAATGACACAAGTCAATCAAAGATTTCTGGGTCACCTCACTAGAGACTTCTCTCCAAGTTGAAACCAATAATATTAATATCTGATTTTCCTGTTTAAAAATTTAATCTATTCCAAATCTGATTAGTTATACTACCAGCTACCCCATGCTTCTCTAACCAGTGCATAAAAACAGTACAAGAGATTTTGTCAAATTGAGATTTGTACTAATCTGGTAAACCATACAGTAATAGACTATAATGGTTTTTTTTCCCCTTTGAACCAAAGATAAGCATGATATGATATGTCTTTTTAAAGGTAAATTATAAAGATTAAAATTATGGAAACTGCTTATATCCTTTTCAGTTCAAAAATGTGTACATTTTATACCACGAGGCCCTTTAATAGTTAATTTCTTAACAAATTATCTCTTGGATAAGAGGGAATAATAAAAACACAAAAGCAATATTCTGGTGATTAAGAAAAAAATACAAGCAACTTGAATATGAACCTCCACATAGTTTTTATACTATACGACAGGAAAAGCTCATGAGGTGAAACATGATTTTCATTAAAGAAATGTTGCAGTTATTGATGGTTTGTGACTTGACAGGGTTTGAAGGTTTTGTGCTTTCAATAATGTTATCAAGATTATACCAGGCAGCTTTTGTCTTTTTACCTCTTTGAGGTAAGATTTACTACATTTCCAGTATAATTTTAAGTGTATTTTTTTCTGCAGATACACCTATGCAATGAAAGTACTAACTCTGTGAATCAACTATTACAGAATTTTAATTATAGAGAATTTATCTATTGTAGAAATTTTAAGTCTACAAATCTAAACAACCACAAAATAAACAATTAAATAAAAGTAAAAACAAAAACAAGGGAGAATCAAAGAAAAGAGGGCAGAGAGTTTTAGAAAGGTAAATTATGAGCTTGAAAAAGGAATTTATAATTTCCATATTAATCAATGTGATATTTGTAATAAATATACCAATAATTTAGTTTTCTCAAGAACTGCCTCTCTGGCTTGGGAGTCAGAGCTCACAATGCAGCTCAAACTGATTAATCAAAACTCTGACAATGCTCACAGTCACTGGAACTTAAGTGAAGAGAATCAAAGATTGAAGAACCTGTTCCAGTCACAGAACTCTGGTTCTGTGCTTTAGGGGAGATGATCACAACCTCCAAAGATTTGACTCCAGAATTGCTGTATTGTGGGACCTATGGGTTTCTCATGGGGAACCACTAAATGACTGTTTGTAATCCACCTTCCACCTTCCTTCCACAATTGTTATTTAAGTACATAACCTGTGCTTTGACTTCAGCAAGGAGAGCAATCCTCACTCTGAAACTGATTAATTAAACTACTTGATTACTGGCCCTCCTGTCTCTAGGACTGCTTTGTGCAGCTCCCAGCATTCTTAGGTTATGGACTGGCTCAGTAAAAATCCTATTAACAAGCTGTAAGGAGTTTTGGAGTGTGGCATTGTGATTCACGTAATATTGGTGGGTGGGTTTTTGTATAGTCAAAATTCAGAGGAAGAAAGATGCTGTTTCAATCAATAACAAAGTTATTAATGGCTCCTGAATCAAGACTTTAAAGATAACAATCCTGATGTGGTTTTTGTTGATACCATCACCCTTTTGAGAGCCATAGTGCTGCAGTGGCTTCATCTCCTTGAGGTTTGCCTCGACAGGTCTGCAGAATGAGTGGACAAAACACAATGCTTATTTGCTATAATGCTCCTATTAGGTAAAATCCACTGGCATTTCCACAAATCAAACTACAAATGATTTGCCCTGGAATATTTGTGGGCTTTCTGTTAAATGTATGTTTTCATTTAAGACAGGCTTCTAATATGTTTGCTGTCTTGCAATTGATCCACAGAATGTTTGCCATCTTAATGGTATTGGTTATGAGCAGAATTTAATTCTACAAAAGCAGCATTTCACTGTATAGTCTATCAGATGAAATGTAAAAGTATAGCACTGAGACCAAGAAAAAAGAAAAGAACTTATCAAAGAGTCTGTGAACAGCGTCCAAATGTATGACTACATTTTGGAAAATAAAGTTGAAAAATTATAGAAAGTTTTATTACTAGCTTCATGGGGAGGGGGAATAAAATGTGGGAGGGGAATGATGTCACACAAATTATCCCAAGAAAGAAGTCATGATTTCTTTGTTCATTTTTGGGGCAGTCTAACAACAGCCTCCAGTTCTGCAAGCAGCACATGTGGAGCAGGTTCAGCCTTTGGCTTTGCCTCAGGAAAAATACTTGAACAGCTAAATCTATATAAAAATTCATACCTTTCAATTATCACTGCCTATGAATGGCTTTGCAGGGATGTGCCCAAGATCAGAACAAGGTTAATGCATTTAACTTTTTTGTTTTAAATGGTCTTTAAGGATGACTATAGAGAGGGGTCTTCAACTACCTTCTTCTGACAGGCCCATCTCTGGGCAACCTTGACATCTTATAGGCCCTTTGCAAAGTAGCAAGGTACATTGATGGGAAGACACAAGAGCATTGCTAGGAGTGAGGCATGTCATAATTTCTCTTCGGGGATTTTAATTATCTGCAAGGAGGCAATATTGAAACTGAAGATAGGCTGGATTTTCTCTTTCATTGTTCTACATGAATTTTAGCATTTTCAAAACTCTGTTGAGTGACTAGAATGTGTACATGTATGTTTGGGGGAGGGAGGGAGAGTGGGGACAAATTGTATGCTATCATGATGACCCCAATCTGCTCTTTAGCATGCTGAGAGTTTTGCACATAGTGCTAATGTGCTCAATGTATCATTTTGCACCAGCATCAACTATATTTTTGCTTCACTGCCTTTGGCCACATACATAAAGCATGTCTTGCTCATAGCACATGCTCTTTAAGTGATAGGATGCTGTGCTGCCTTCCATTAATAAATACTAAAATACATGTTTGTGTGACTAGTGAGGAAGATTTGTAAAAAAAAATAATAATTCCCAGAGTACAATTTTATAACTTGCTTTTGGGTAGTGGAAAGAGAGAAAACATTGAAAATCTAGTAGGAGACACCAAAGACCCTGTATATAACCTAGAGACATACTGTAGAATTGTTGTATGCAGTACAAGTGTGAATACCAAGAGAAAAACAAAAATAATGAAACTTTGAAACTTCGCTTCAGCAATTGAGTGCCCTCTGTGCTTTAGAGACAAACTTTATTCTACCTCAGGCTTAGGGAAAAAAATATAAATACCTAATACTTTAGAGGGCAGGCTAGGAGGTCCATGTTGATATGTTTTCAGAACCCCAAACATGAGATTTCTCCACCTGGCTTTCTAGTGTAACCCCAAAGATTAAAATAATTCCCACCTTCTCTACCCCTTCTCCACCTGCCTATTTAAATAATTTTGTGCTATTATTACTAAATCTGGACTTGAGTCTTACAGGTTTTTTTTTATCTATATAGACCCCAACATTATTTTTCAAATGTGATAATTTGTCATTTTAGAGAGTTTTTTTTTAAATTAAATGTTTTATATGGAAGGAAATAAAATACCACACCTTTTTTTCCATTTAAAATCCAATGAACTTCAACAAAAATAGACATCAGTTGCAGCTCTGATTCCACATCAAATCCTCATCAATCACTGGGCATTTTGCTTCAAAGCACTTGTCAGAACCCTTAGCATCAAACAGACGAAAAAAGCCAAACCTCCTTGCAACCCTCACTAGACTCAGTGGAAGAAATGGCTGTTTCTCCCTTGCCCTTGACCATGGTAGAGATCAGCTGCCATAAATGTCACCCAGTTTCCTTCTCTCCAAGGCTCCAGGAAAAGTTTAATTATGGTAGACAATTTTTATTGGCTTCTTGTTGCTCACAGGATACCTAGTAAGGCTGAAAGTGATACTGGGTTTTGTGTGTTGCGCAGAGGGAACAAGAAGGAACCTGGTTCTGATTGCTACACTAGTTCTCCCAATAGATAAGTTGCAAGGAGTAGGGGGAGCCCTTGTTCCTCCCATGGGGTTTCCACAATTCACAAGATTTTATTTAAAGAAAGAGATGGAGATAGAGATAAAGAAAGAGAGACAGAGAGAAAGAGAGGGAAGGAATTTGAGAGTTATCTCTACATTTGGGTCATTCATGCTATTTTCCAACTCCATTATAGAAGAAACAAATTGAATCAAAATTCTTTACTTTATTACCAGGCTACTGGAAATTGCTACCCACCCTCAGGAAGTTACTATGAGCCAACCCATGTGAGAGAAAAGCACAGTGTGATATTATTAAACAATCAAAACTTAGAGATACGAAAGGTTTGATAGGAACTAAGGTTAATTATTTTGATAGTAGAATGAGTTTTCCTTTCAGATAGGCATTAGGGCAAAGAGTTGGATACCTAAGGCACACACTCATAGAACATGAAAGCAGCAGACCAGTTCAGCCAATTCAATCTAGCAAATGGTCAGCTTGCCATGAAACCATCAGGCAAATCAGTTTAATTTGATTCAACAAATATTTATTAACTACCTACTATATACCAAGCATTGTACCAGGTACTGAAGTTATAAAGGCAAACGAGCCTCATTTCTTTTCTTAAGGAGCTTACATTCCCCAAGAGAAATACAACATGTAGATAGCTAAGAATACAAGGTAGAAAGAACTTAATTGAATAGAAATTCAAATAGTATTCTGAAGAAATTTGAGGTAAAAAAAGAACACATTTAAATAGGGGAATTGTAACATAACATAGGTAAAAATGAAAGAACATCTAAGTCCATTGTTACTGTAGAAGGGAGAATGGAAGGGGGACAAGTAACTCATATTCATTCTACATGTAGTTGTTCCTTGAGGGTAGGGACTATTTTACTTTTTGTATCCCCAGGAAAAAACACAGTGTCTGATATATAGTATGCACTTAATGAATATATCTTGATTGGTTGATTGAGTAGATCCTTTGTGGATCTCTGAGAGAATATGCACAAGAATTATGCAGCATGAGATAACATGGCTGGATTGTGATTCCTGCAAATGGAAGAAATGCCTGCATCAGTGAAACTATAGATTGGTGGGAGAATCAAATTACAAATGAAGGATGATTTATGTGAAATAAATATGATAGCTCGAGTGATTTTTTTGATTTTTCAACCAATTATATTAGTGTTGTACTGACCCAGATTGATTGCATTGAACTATGTAGTACTTTCACACTTCAAGGAAGTGTGAAATGAAGCTAGGTGATACAGTGGATAGAACACTAGATCTGGCATCAGGACTAGGAGTAAATAGAGCACAGGACCTGTATTCATGTACAGGTATATGTTATTTTATTGCAATTCACTTTATTATGCTTCACAGATACTGCAATTTTTTTTTTACAAATTAAAGGTTTTTGACAATTTTGTGTCAAGTAACTCTTCAAGCACCATTTTTCCAACAGCATGTGGTCACTTCATATCTCTGTGTCACATTTTGGTAAGTCTCGTAATATTTCAAACTTTTTTTATTACTCTCATATCTGTTATAGTTACCTATGATCAGTGATCTTTAATATTACTTTTGTAATTATTTTGGAGCCCACATATAAGACTGGGAACTTAATCAATACATGCTGCTGTGTATGTTCTGACTGTTCCACTTACCAATGGTTCCCAGTCTCTCTCCCTCTCCTTGGGTTTCTCTATTCCCTGAGACACAACAATATTGAAAACAGACTGATTAATAAGCCTACAATGGCCTCTAAGAGTTCAAGTGAAAAGAAGAGTCAATGGATGTGGCAAACTTCATTGTTGTCTTATTTTAAGAAATTTCCACAGCCACCCCAATCTTTGGCAACCACCACCCTGATTGGTCGGCAGACATCAACAGTGAGACAAGACCCTCCACCAGAAACACAATTTCAACTTGATGAAGGCTCATATGATGATTTCCATTTTTTAACAATAAAATATTTTTAATTAAGATATGTACATAGGTTTTTTTAAACATAATACTATTGCACATTTAATAGCAATGTGAATAGAATGTAAATGTAAATATAATTTTTATATACATAGGGGAACCAAAAAATCAAGTGACTTGATTTATTGTGATATTTGTTTTATTGTGGTAGTCTGGAATCCACAATATTTTCAAGTTATGCCTGTATGTTCTCAGATACCTACTAACCATGTGACACAGGACAATTCATTTAACCTTTCTCTGCCTCAATTTATTTGTCTCTAAAATGATAATAATAACACTTATTTCCCAGTGTTTTTGTAGGGATAAAATGAGCTAATTTTTTAAAGTGATTTGTAAATTTTAAAGGATTTTATAAATACTAGCTATTATAATCATTCTTATTATTTTTCACTGCCCAACAGTCACTCTTGTTTAATAGTACAACAACTTCTTCAGTGAGGCAGGTTGTGAGTTAGTAGACGGATTTTGAGGGATACTCCCATCATTATCCTGGAGGGAACCTCATGCTAAGATTCCCTGAACTCAGCTAGATGGTCTTCAGATAATGGACAACATTACCAGGTATGGCAATGATATCTGCCAGGCATCTTGGCAAAGAGGAAAGAACAAAGGGCTTGACAAGATTTGTTTCCTGACTCTGCTGAGCAAATTGTTTAACTTCTCTGGGCTTCATTTCTTTCATCTGTAAAAATGAAGGGTTTAGACCACTAGGATCTTTTTCAGTTTTAATTTCTCTGACCTGTCAGGCATTGTGTACAGGTTTATCTTCATTCTGTGATGAAGTATCACAGTAAGAGCTTGGGAGAAAATTTCATTTGATATGTGATTTTTCTTTTTCTTTTCACTTTTAGAACTGGATCTGTGACTTTATCAATATAGAGAGCTGCCAGAGAGGAACTTTCTCTACCCATTTTGTTTTGCAAATTCTTTACAAGTTATAGTCTTCAAGAGTTAACTGAATGACTGAGAAATTAAATGACCAGCCCAGCATGACAAGAAGCAGGACTGGTACATAGGTCTTCCTGACTATAGGGAAATCTCTCTGTCCACTATACCCTGCTGGCTCTCATGTTGGATTAATAATTTCATTAACAATCACTTACATAATAGATAGAGGTATCTGAGACAGATCAAGTATTAAAAAGGAGGCAATTAACTGGAAAGAGTTCATTTAACAATTGTGTTTTTCAGATTTTGTGTCTTTTCAACTTAGGCTACATTAGAGTGTTTAATGTCCCATCAAAAAGAAAATAAAGCCAATCAGATGGTTTGTTTTATCTGTATCATGGATGTCAAGTAACTGTTGATTTTTTCCCCTAAATTAGCTGAATGTACCAGTTGTTTTGGTAACATGTAAACAAAGCCATTATGAACGTAACCCTCCTAAACCTCTATTATGTAACTGAATTAGAAACCAGATATAGATAGAGAATTCATTACATATTACAACTTGTGTTGTATTGAAAAGCTTCTAAAGCAGGGGTATGGTTGAGGGCAAGGGAAAGCTCTGATTCGTTCCAAGTATTGCCTTGTGGCTTGGCATCATGAAAATTACCAAGTCTTTTTCAAGAAGATAATCTGACCTCTCACTAACTAGGTAACACAGCTTGCCAAGAAAACTTGGTCTTGTTAATGAGCTACCTGAATCAGTCACAAAGGTGGATATTTCTAATTGTCTCCACAATCACTGGAAAGTTGGATCAATTTTACTTTATTGTCATCCTGATAGACAATTTGGATAAATTAACAGATGGAGTGGATTTGCCCCTAGTTTTGTTGTCTACATTGGTACAAATAATCACATTATGGCAAAGTCACTATTCCACATCACGTATGAAAGTTCTGGTCTCAATATATCAATTTTATCTCATATTTACAATGCCCTCAGAAACATAAATAGATTGTCATTGTTGTTGTTGTTGTTGTTGTTAACATTATTGTGTGTCTTCATATTTTCTTCTGCAAATGAGGAAACTAACTAAATGGGTAAAAAATTAAATCAGGAGTTCTGAACTTGTATCAAAATAAATTCAAATAAAATGTCAATTGTGTAAGATGTATGATGGATCTTTGATTTTGTCTAATAGAAGAAGCTGGGAGTGAAGTGCATAGAGGGCTTGACCTGGAGGCAGGAAGACCTGGTTTATATTCCACCCAAGATACTTACTTGCAAAGATAATTCCACTCTCCATTGGTACATGGAATGTGCACACTCATGGACAGCATAAAATTCCGTAGACCTGAGAGAAGAGCAGCTCTTATTGTGAGAGAACTCAGCAGTTCCACATCCAGACAGAAGCCCTGAGTAACACAAGGCTGGAAAATGAAAGCCAACTTACTAAAGTCAAGCTCTATGCAACTTTTTTGTTTTCTGGACTGGACTGGTGGGTGTGATGAGGAATGCCATGAAGCTGGCATAAGTTTCACAATAAGATCTAATCTAGTCAGCAAGTTTGTATTCCTCCCAAAAGCAGTGAACAAACTCACGACAATGCAACTATCACTGGCAGGAAAGTTCCATGCACCATCATCAGTGCATATATTCCCACCATGACAAACTCCAGTGAGGTCAAAGAAAAATTCTATGAAGACCTGGAGACTATCAAAATCAATGTGCCAAAAATAGACAAGCTTGTAATTCTGCATGATTTTTAATGCTAGAGGAGGCACAAACTATGAAACATGGCAGGGAGTCCTCTGAAGAATGGAATCAGAAATAGCAACAGTAAGAGTCATTGCTAAAGACTTGTGCATCTCATGATCTTCTCATCACCAAAACTGTCTTCTGCTTACCTAAGCACACAAAAACATCATGTATACACCCTCGCAGCAAACATTGGTATTTAATAGACTGAATAATTGTAAGGAGTAAAGACAGGCAAGCTATGAGAGTGATATAGGTAATGTGTGGCTCAGAGTGCTAGACCAATCATAGACACATCCTCTCCAAGTCAAACATTTGTATTCAACAAAAGCAGCTGAGAACTGTCAGGACTCTCAAAGTCAAACAGATGAGAACATCTGTCCATGTGCGAACAGTTCATTGCTCACTTAGGGAAACCTAAGTAAGTACATAGTTACCAACAGTGGAATAGGAGTGGGGAGCTTACAAAGACTTGGTGTACAGCATTGTTTTTACTCATCTGGGCCAGAACACTCACAAACACTAGGATTGGTTTGAAGAAAATGATGGAGAAAATCCATAAACTGCTAAACAAGAAATGAGAATTCCACAGGGTTTACCAGCAGAAAAGCCCATCCAAGAAGGAAGTATTTAACTCCATCAAAAGGAAAGTGCAAAGAGAAACTTCCAGGAGCCAAGATGGAAGAGTGAGCAGTAAATTGCCATAACTCTCCCATAATCACCTGCAAACAACCATAAAATAGTGCCCCAAAACAAATCCTGGAATAGCAGAATCAGCAAAAAGGTGGTGTGAAACAATCTTTTAGCCCAAGAAAATGGTAAGATTGGCAAAAAACATCTGTCTCACTTAGGCAAAAGGGGAATGCAGTCCAGGTCAGGAAGCACCCCAGCAAGTCAGCAGGAAGCCCCACGTCAGTAGATCCTGAGTCCCAATGCAATGGAGAAGGTAAACATCAACACCAGCCCCACCACACCCCACCATGTGCCTCAGCATAGCCCAGGGAGTGGGCAGACTCCAACTCCAAGAACTACCACAGGCTTCAGCATAGCCCCAGGCAAACAGATAGACACCAAACAAGCAGCCACCAGTAGCACTGGGCCCCACCACATCCTTCAGTGTAGCCCCAGAAAAACACATAAACACCCCACCAACTTCAGCACAGACCAGACACAAGCACTAGGACCCCAGCTTAGCACCAAGTAACCTGTCAGACCCCTAAGGCATCCAGCAGCACCAGTCACTTCCCACTGCAACTCATCAACACAGTACCAGAAACCAGGATCCCCTATCGGCCTCAGGTCCACATCGATGCAACACCAAGTAAACAGCCAGGACCTAGAGTCCCTGGCACAAGATGCTTGAGACTGTACCCCTTCTACTCCAGGACTAGAGTTTAAATTTAAAAGAAAGGAAAAAAGGTCAAAAAAGATGAGCAAAACAAAACAAAAAATAGAAAAGAATCTCACCATAGAAAATTATTATGGTGACAGGGAAGATCAAGACAAAACCTCAGAAGAGGACAACAATGTCAAGACACCTATGGGACAAACTTTGAAGAAAAATAGGAAGTGGTCTCAAGCCCAGAAAGAACTAACGGAAGAACTCAAAAAGGAGCTTAAAAATCATAAGAGAGATAGAAGAAAATTGAGAAAAGAAATGAAAGTAATGCAAGAGAATTATGAAAAAAAAGAATCAACAGCTTAGAAAAAGAAAATAACTGCTTAAAAAGTAAAATTGGCTAAAGAGAAAAAGAGATACAAAAATCCACTGAAGAAAACAACTTCTGAAAGAGTACGATTGGCCAAATGGTAAAGAAAGTACCGGAGCTAACTGAGGAAAACAATACCTTAAATGTTTAGACTTGAGCAAGGAGAAACTAATGACTCTATAAGACATCAAGAATGAATCAAAAAAAAATTTTTAATGAAAAAAATGTAAAGAAGAAAATGTAAAATATCTCATGGGAAAAACAACTGACCTAGGAAAATAGATCCACAAGATACAATGTCTGAATCATTGGACTACCTGAAAGCCAAAATCAAAAGGAGGAACTGGATAGCATCTTTCAAGAAATTATCAAGGCACACTGCCCTGATATCCTGGAACCAGAGGGCACAATAGGCATTGAAAGAATCCACTAATCACTTTAGGAAAGTCATTCCAAAATAAAAATTCCAAAGATTATTATAGCCAAATTTCAGAACTATTAAGTTAAAGGGAAAAAAAATACTGCAAGTGGCCAGAAAGAAACAGTTCAAGTATTAGGGAGCCACAATCAGGAGAGCAAAGGACTTAGCAGCTACAACATTAAAGGATCATAGGTCATGGAACACGATATTCGAGAAGGCAAAAGAGCTAGTCCTACAACCAAGAATTACCTACCCAAGAAAATTAAGCATAGTAGTCCAAGAGAAAAAAAAATGTCATTCCATGAAATAGAGGGATTTTAAGCTTTCATAAAGATCAGAACTGGACAAAAAAGAAATTGATCTCCAATATCAAGACCCAATAGAAGTTTAAAAAGGTAAAAAATGTAAAACAGCATAAGGGACTCAATGGAGCTGAACTGTTTACATCCCTGCATGGAAAGATCATACATTTAATTCTTTAAAAAAATTACCACTAGTACAGCTAGAAGGAATATACATAGACAGAGGGTACAAGTATAAGATGAATTTGAGGGAATGATATAAAAAATAATTAAGACACCAGAAAGAAGAGTTCACTGGGTGCAGAAGGAAGAGAGGGGTAAATTGGGGTAAATTATTTCACATGAAGAGGCACAGCAGACCTATTACAGTGGAGGGAAAAATGGGAGAGCCCAAATGGCTATGAAACTGTGCATACCCTTTGATCCAGCAATACCTTATTAAATCTGTATCCCAAAGAGATCATAAAAAAGGGAATAGGACCTACATGTGCAAAAATATGTATAGCAGCTCTTTTCATGTTGGCAAAATATTAGAAATTAAGGAGATGTCCGTCAATTGGGAAATGCCTAAACAAGCTGTGGTATGTGAATGTAATGGAATATTATTGTGCCATAAAAAAAAATGATGAATAGCAGATTTCAGCAAAACCTGGAAAGACTTATACAAAATGATGCAAAGTGAAATGAGCAGAACCAGGAAAACATTGTACACAGTATCAACAACATTGTATGATAATCAGTTATGAATAACTAAGCTTTTCTCAGCAATACAATGACCAGCATAAATGCAAAGAACTCATGTTGAAAAATGCTGTCTGCCTCCAGAGAAAGAACTGATGGAGTCTGGATGCAGACCAAAGCAAACTATTTTTCACTTTCTTTTTGTTCAAGTTTTCTTCCACAAAATGACTAACATAAAAATATGTTTTATGTGATTACACATGTATTACCTATGTTAGATTGTTTACCATCTCAGGAAGAGGTTAGGGGAGTGAGGGAGAAATAGAATTTGGAACTCCAGTGCAAGAAAAATGTTAAAAAATTGCTTGTACATGTAAAACGGAAAATGAAATACACACACTTTTAAAAGATGTAAAAAAAAAGTAAAGCACAAGCAAAATTTAGAGAGATACAGGATTCTTGTTTCAGTAAGAAGGTAGAAGAAATGCAATTTTAAGCTCACAGCAACAATGCAAAGCAATTCTGCAATGCATTGAAGATTATCTATGGGCCAAAGACATAAGGTGCATCTCAACTACTTAACACTGATGGAGCCACACTGATCAGTGATAAAGACATGATCCAGAGGAGATGGGCAGAATACTTCCATAGCGCTCTCAACAGACTATCATCAACTAGTGCTGAAACCACTGACTACATGCCTCAGGTCAATCCAGCTCTAGCTGAAGAAGAGTCATCAGGCTCCTCTTAAGTAGCAAAGCACTTGGTGCTGATTCTATCCCAGCAAAGATCTACAAGGCAGGGGATTCACTGCTCATACAGAAGCTGACTAAAATCTTCCAGATTATATGGCAAGAGAAAGTTATTCCCTCAGGAGATCAAGGATGCCTCCATTGGCCATCTCTATAAAGAAAAAGGAAATAGACTGTCATGTGACAATCACAAAGAGCTCTTTCTCTTAATTAGTGCTGGCAAGATTCTTGCCAGAGTCTTCCTTAATCTGCTGATCTTTACCTGGAAGATGGTCATTTGCCTAAAAGCCAATGTGGCTCCAGAAAGGGCCAAGGAATGGTAAACATGGTGTTTGCTCCCTATCAACGCTAGGGGAAATGCCAAGAGTAGAACAGAGGTCTGGATATTGTCACTCAGGTGGGTTTGTAGAAAATTGCATCAAAATTTGCTTGCACAGGGAAGTTCTTCAGTATTTAAGCCAGTTTCATGATGGCATGCTCACATGGGTTTTGGGAAAAGGATGATACTCTCACATTCTCCCTGTCACCAACAGAGTGAAGTAGGACTGTGTTCTTTTTCCCATGCTTTTTAACATGATACTTTCAGTGATATTGTCAGATGCCTTCCACAACGATAAAAATGGCATCAAAGTCAGCTACCACACTGATGGTGAACTACTTAACTTGAAAGGGCAACAAGCCAAGACCAATCTAGAAGGAGAATAAATACAGTACTTTTAGTTTGCAACTGATTGCACATTCCATGTATCTTTTAAGGTTAAGATGCAATAGAGTATAGACTGATTCTCTGCCATTTATGCTAATTTTGTCCTGGCAACTAACACCAAGAAATCAGGTTCTCTACCAGCCAGCACCACACATTCCATACATGCAACCATTGGTCACAGTAGATGGAGACATTTTGAATGCTGTGGATAAGTTCGCTTATCTTGGCAGTATACTCTCCATGAATGTCCACTAGATGATAAGGTTGATGCACACATTGTCAGAGTGAATTCAGTGTTTGGGAGTCTCTGAAAGAAAGTATGGGAGAAAAGATGTATTAGGCTACCTACCAAACTGAAGGTCCATAGAGCCATTGTGTTGATTTCACTATGGTATGCCTGTGAAACCTGCACAATCCATCAGCTCCATGCCAGAAAAATGAATTGCTTCTACTTTTGTTGTCTTAGGATGATTCCAAAGATCACCTATCAAGATAAGGTGCTGGACAATGAGGTCTTTTCTTCAGTTGAACTGCCAAGCATTCAAACTCTACTGCAGAAAGAGTGATTCCAATTGGCTAGCCACATAGCCCAAATGCCAAAGGCACATTTACTTAAAAGACTATTTTATAGAGAACTCACACAAGGCAAGTACTCACATAGAGGACAGAAGAACTCATACAAGGACACTCTCAAAGTCTCTCTGAAGAATTTTAGTATCTATTGTGAAACATGGAAGATGCTGGCAAAGCACCACCTGTTGGGGATGGGATCAGCTGCTGGCAACCACCCAGTGTGGCATGTTGGCATCAAAGAAGGTACAAAGCAGGATCACAGTAGCACAAAGGAAAGTTGAGTTGTGCATATCCAGAGACATCTCCATTCCAAATATTCTAACAGATTACTTATGCTTGACCTGTGGTAAAGCCTTCTGAACTTGCATAGCACCAATCAGCCACAGACAAACCACTTTACCCTGACCCCAACATCATGATGTCATTGGTCCTCTTTGAAAATTAATGATGAATAAGACACTTACTAGTTATGTGACACGGGCAGGTCACTTAACCTCTACTTGCCTCAGTTGCTTCAACTGAAAAATGTAATGATAATTTCATCTGTTTCAAAGGGCTTTTGTGAGAATCACATGAGATTATTTTCTAAAAGGCTCTTTCCTTAGTGCCTGGCACATGATAGATGCTATATAAACGATCATTCCCTTCTCTTCTATTGTGTCAGTTGGGATACAAGGGGAGAAGCTTCCTGGGGCCTGTCTGATCTCCCTCTATGTATGGACTGAGGGACATGTCTATGCAATGTGTGCCAACCACTTACTCCCGACTCACTTCAGGAACCACCCTCATGCATCCCACCCCATCCCCACCAAAGTTGGGTCAACAGTTTCCTTTTTCATCAAAGATGATAATTCAGTTGGTACCAGAGACATGTTTCTTTATAAGAACCTTGAGGGGGGTGACCTATAGAATGGGAAGGAAATGATAGCCTTTTAAGAGGAATTATCACAACAAGAGAATAATTTTATTTACTTTTAAGGTGCTTGTTTGTTTCCTTAAATAATATAAAGATTTAATATATTTTTGTACCATGAAATAATATTTGCCATGATGTTTTGAATGTATTAAAAAGTAGCTGAGAATATAAACATACACGTATTAGTGTGAAGGTGATTAGTTATGTCTACATTTGGAGCTGAGACTCAGGTAGCTGTTTAGTAGGGAACGCCTTCCTGCAATTCCAATTTCAGCCCATTAATGACTTAGTAGGTAAGTCCTAGAGAGCTGACTGAGACATTTAAAGGATAAGTGACTTTCTTAGGGTCACAGATCTAGTAGCTTTAATAGACCTAATTCAAACCCAGGTCTTTCTAAACCTATGCTCAGGTTTTCTATCCATTATGCTGTGCTGCCTCTTAATTAAATATAACATCTTTAGTTTTGCAATGTTGAGTGTTCAGTTTTCTAAAAAGCATAGAGTAAAGCAATAAGTGAAAAGAAAGCAGTAGGACAAGTGGAGAAAAGATTCTAACTGTGCTGCAGAATGTCTTGATTTTGTTTATAGTTTTCAATCTGCCAGATTACCCTAAATAAGTATTTCCCCCCTTGAGGTGTATCATCCAACCAATTTCTACACAACCATCTATTGCTCCAACTCAGAAGTTTCAGTTTGTAAGAACTAGAAACATGGAAACAATTTCCCCATAAACAAATAAACAGTTTCCCCATTTGAAATGGCAATTTGAAATTACTTTTTCACCTCCTGGATTATGGTGCAGTGTGGACAGTATTGTACATCCCTCATCTTCATGTGCCTTTTTACTTTCCCTGCTGAATGATAATTCCAGGATCCAGATGCCAAACTGGAAAAAAAAAAAAAAACCCTGCTCTTCCAAAAGCAGCATATGGTTCTTTGGCAAGCTTATGTAGCATCTGTACAGAAAGCTTATCTTTTCCTCTGGGTATGTAATACTTCTGGCTGCTAAGAGCCTATTTGTGCTGCATTTCCCTCATGGACACCATTTCTCTTGATGTACCTTTGATTCTGAACAAATTTTGCAGACTTTTTTTTTTTCCATTTGTGAATCAATGAGATATAAAAGATGGCCTTTTGGATTCGGCAGCCATCCAAGACCTCTCCCTTTATGACCGGGGGTATATCTTGCGCTGACACATTTTTTTTTAATGCAATGAGTTTATTTATCTACTTTGCTGGCTAATTCTGTCTGTCTAATAAAACATAAAGATCATCTACACTGTTATAACTATTTATAATAATACCAAGGTCAAGGGGAAAAAAACATTTGAAGGCATAGTAACATAAGGTAGGAAGGTGTGAAATTCTATCCACACTCACAAGGCACGCTGTTTGAGTTGCTGGAGTGCAACTTTTCCCTTACTGAAAATTCAGATGCTGCACAGCTGTTTGGTCAGAGAGTCCCAGGTGGTGCATATTATAAGTATCTTTAGCACTATTACTAAAAGGAGAAGTTTCTGCGGCCATCACTTTATCCAACCTCATAGGGCAACACTCTTAGCAGAAATAAAGGCTGTTTTAAACCAGAGAGTTTGACAACTAAAATTTTCCTGATAAAATCCATTTCTTCAAGCTGAAAATGCCTAGTTTATTTTCAAATCTATGTTCTCATATTACATTGGGGGGCATATTTGGGTTTGGCCTTTCAGAATTGGGGCATAATAGAAAACTGCCTACAAAGTCAGGAATATCTGGGTTCAAGTTCTGTCTCTAAAACTTAGTGGGCAATACCCCCTGCATATCACTTAACCTTTCAGTGCTCTAACTAACTCTAAGAAAATAAGTTTCCAAGAAGGTGCCACACTGTTGGATGGACGCAGGTTAATTTGTTCATCTGGGAGTCTATACTAATGTACTCACAGTCTAGGACCTCTCCTTATTCCTTCTCAATATAATATGATAACTGAGCAGCTCTATCCCATGCTTTAGATTTCGACACTTTTTTTTTAACTGTGTCAGGTCCTAGAATTTGAAAACAGATAAGGCATAGCACTAAAGGATCTCAGGAGTTAAAACTAGAAGTAGTCTACTTGCATCAATCAATCAAAAAACATTTATTAAGCATCTACTATGTGCCAGGCACTGTGCATCAGGTCATTAAAAAAAAAAGAGGATATTATCTTGGCAAATTGAAATCACTTGCCCAAGTTTATAGATATTTAGGGGAAAAACTAGAATTTGAACCCAAGACCTCTAACTCCAGAGTGAGCAAGTTTTTCACAGCACCACATTGACTCCTTCAATATAACTGGGTAGTTAGGTTATGTCTTTGATAAGGCAATAGCCAAAGACATCTGCTGCTGCTTCTATATGCAAGTTGAGGGAATAAAGAGAATCATAAAACATTTTTTCTTTATTTCTACACAATAACTGAATAAAGGTGTCTACTCACCAAACCATAGCCCAGAGAAGAAGAAATGACAGCCAGCTGTCACTGGAGGTGGCTAATGAGCAATATTGGGGTTCTACTGCATACAAATCCCAAAGTCACTCCATCAATATCAGCAGATGCTGACAGGCCATCTGAATGTTACTCACTCACTGTAGAAAACAGTGAGCCAAAGAGACAGTATGATCCCCAAGTGGACCCTAGCAAAGCCTTGAGAATGAGTTCAGCACCTCTATGGCCCCTAGAGAAGTCCTACCTTCCTAAAACCTATGCAAAACTGCCACAGGAAATCCTTGCTCTGTGATCAAAAAGACTAAACATACAAAGAGGTCATGCTGTGTGAATTCATTGACCTTTTGTACCCTTTGAATGACAGCTTGGTAGCTATTTTAAATTGTTCATTTTATATAATGTAATCACCCACTGGGAGAGTATTCTGCTGTTTTAAACTAAGACCAATACTAGGAAGAGGACAGCTATTAGTGGTTCATTAAATTAATGGCTTTGTTTGTTGTTGTACTGCAAAGGATACTCATTTCATTAGTTTATATAAGACCTTGTAACTTGAAAACAGATTCCTATGTGAAAAATTTTAAGTGAAACTGAAATCCTGTTAAAGGAAATGCTAGAGATGAATACACCTCTACTGATAGCAATTAATGACTTAGTAAAATAAGATATCTATTTAAACAAATGATAGCCATTGAAAACTGAATAAGATGGCTAACAGTTTTGTAAGTGCTCTGATTATCAACACTAACCTAAGCTTAGCAAGTGAGTGTACAGGGGTATGCTTTCAAGAAGAAACATGACATAATAAATAGAGAGTATGCTTTGTAGTCAGGAAAACCTGGGTTCTGTTCTTACCTTAGACATAAATTGACTATGTAACATGAACCTTTTAGCGTCCTAGATACTTATACTAGACTAGAAGATGAAAAAGAAGATGCTGATATGCATTGGGAAAAGCAGTTCTTTACCATGAGTTATCTAGACCAATAAAATCACATGTCCAGTCAAAACAAGCACATGTACTGTCACCATGGATGTTGAGCAGACATCTTTTAAAATATTATTGTGTGAATATTTAGTAAGATTAGACAGACACTTGCCAGTAGATTAGCCCCAATTAAGTAAATGAAGGAGTTTTCTTTAAAAAAAGTCATTTTTAATTTTTTTTCTTTAAACTAGTCACATTTGACAAATGTTATTATTTAAATCATTTTTGGACTGATATTTAGATACAAGGCCCTTAGACCATCATTATATCAGGAAAGCATAGCAGGTTCAAAGAACTAAATTGATCTACAAAGGGTCATGACGAAGCATGACCAGGGTGAGATACATCAGTTCAATTGTAGATGACCAGTCACATTTCAAGAAATTGTTTAAGATCGCAATGCATGGACCTGTATACCTCTAGCCAAAGCTGCTTACCCAAAAGACAGTCGTGTGTGTATGTGTGTGTGTGTGTGTGTGTGTGTGTGCGTGTGTGTGTGTGTGCATATGTGTGTGTGTGTGTGCTGGGGGGAAGGGGGTGGGGGACATTGGTTAGAGTACAGTCAGAGGGTCTGGCTTAAAATCCAGGCTCCACAAGTTGAGATAAATCAATACTCTGTCACCAAAGCCAAAAAAGCTAATATCAGCATAACCAGTATTAATAGTTTCATAGTGTCAAGAGTAGGAAACACAATCCTCCAGATGTACTCTGCCTAGGGCCAATAAAGAAAAAACATGATATTGTGTTCAAGTCTGTGCACTACATTTTATTTATTATTGTGACGCGATAGGGTGAAGTGACTTTCCTAGGGTCACACAGCTAGTAAGTATCAAGTGTCTGAGGTCAGATTTGAACTCAGGTATTCCTGAATCCAGGGCAATCCTCTATCCACTGCACCATCTAGCTGCACTCTGTATACCGTATTTTAGAAAGGACGTTGACAATTTCCAGTATATTCAGATAAGTTGCACCAGAATGTTGTTTATTTGATACACTACCATAATAGGTTTAGTTGAAGGAATAGGAGGTCTTTAGAAAAGAAAGGCTGTTGCAGGGGAGAGAGGGATGGTAGTTAACATAGCTCTCCTCAAATATTTGAAAGGCTGTTACACAGAAGAAGAATTAGACTTCTTTTATTCAGCATAGAGTACAGATATGAGACCAATGTGCAAAAGTTGGAAAGGAACAGATTCGTACTCAACATATGGAAAAGAGAACAAAAAAAACAAGAAGAAGAACAAGCAAACAGAAAAACAAAGTCATGATGCCCATAGTTCTGCAAAAGTGGAATGAACTGCTTCATGACTAATGGGTTCCTCCAAAACTGAAACTCTGAAAGTATAGATTGGATATCCACTGTCAGGGATTGTAGCAAATGGGATTGCTGATTAGGTATCTTTTGGGCTTGATTATATCTGAGATTCCTTCTGGAGAGATAAACAATGAAAAGAGATTATCAAATAGGAATCCACACTAGCTCTGCAATTCCATTGAAGCGAACTCCTAGATGACAAAACTTTCTGCCAAGGAAGGTCAGTGCCTTCTCTGTGGGGAAATTAAAATTATTTTGGGACATCTAATACTTGATTCTGTTCTTTAATTGACCTTATTCTGTATTACTGCTCCATTTTGTTAAGCCACACTTTGACTGTTCTTGAATTAAGCTCAGGAATTCAGTTTTCTCTCTGAGTTAGATTAAAGGTGTGGTTGAAAGAAACTTGTAAACATTTTTGTTGTTATTCCCAAGGACATCTGCTCATTGTTGACTAGCCCAGACCAGCTTTACCTGGTGCCACCCACCCCTCCAAAGACTTGTTGTCTGTCCTTGCAGGTCCTTGTGCAAATAGGGGAGGTTTAATCTCCCCCCAGGGGACCACAAACCAGGTGGAAGAACCCACAAAGGATGGATGAAACAGTTTTCCAGCCTAACCCAAGACAACTTAGAAGGTTAGCAAGAAAGTTATATCATACCAGTTTGAGAGTGGAGTGAAGTCCAGGGCAGGCCATACCCCAGCACACCAGCAGGGGGCCTTCGGTGAGACTTTAAGAGGTGATTTCCAGACCTCTTGGTCCACAGATGGTAAAGGGGTCAGAAGGAAATTACAAAGATAACTTTGCTTGCAACTGTGGCAGTACTCTGCGGCACTGCCTATATTTGGATCTGGGTCACAGTCCTGGGTCTCAGTCCCAGATCCAAGAGGAACACTAGCACAATAGAGCTTGTAGCTTCATGGGGAGTTGGGATCCTGGTCGCAGTTCCAGGTTGGAAGAGAGTGTTTATGGTCCCTCACAGACCAGAGCACAGGCAAGGAAAGTAGTATACACACCTCTCCCTAGATTATACCATCTTTGAAGAACTGAGAACTTACAAGTCCCCAGAATTATCTCTGAAAATAGCTACGCAAAAAACCTAAAGCTTAAAACAGTGACTCTTCCACTCCTGAAGCTGAGACTCATTTTAGAAAAGAGCAAAAGGTTAAGAAATAGGCCAGAGAAATTAGCAAATAGCAGAAAAAAGAATCAGACTATAGAAAGTTACTATGGTAACAGAGAATATTAAAAACAAACTCAGAAGACCATAAAGTCCAAATTGCCATATCCAAAGCCTCAAAGAAAAATACGAATTGGTCTCAGATCATGGAAATACATGAACCTTATTCTCATCAGAATTGGCTCAAAGAGGGAATAACACACACACTCAGTTGGGTATAGATATCTATCTTACCATATAGGAAAATAAGAAGGGAAGGGGATATGAGAAGGGGGTCCAGGGCTGATAGAAGGGAAGAAGTATTGGGAGAGGTAAAAGTCAGAAACAAAACACTTTTGAGAATGAACAGGGTGAAAGAAGAGAGATAGTAGGATAAACAGGGAAAATAGGATGTAGGGAAATATATAGTTGGTAATCATTACTGTGAAAAAATATATGTTTCTTTGATAATGACCTCATTTCTCAAATATATAAAGAACTGAGTTAAACTTATAGAAATAAGAGCCATTCCTCAATTGATCAATGGGCAAAGGCTATGAATAGGCACTTTTTAGATGAAGTAATCAAAGCTATCTTCAGTCATAGTTAAAAATGCTCCAAATCACTATTGATTAGAGAAATGCAAATTCAAACAACTCTGAGCTACCATTCTACACCTATCAGATTGATAATATGATAGAAAAGGAAAATGACAAATGCTAGAGGGGATATGGGAAAATTGAGATACTAATCCACTGTTTGTGAACTGAATTCAACCATTCTATAGAACAATTTGGAACTATGCTCAAAAGGCTAAAAACCACACATACCTTGACCAAGCAATATTACTACTAGATCTGTATCCCAAAGGAATAAAAAACAAAAAAAGGAAAAAAAAAACCTATATGTACAAAAATGTTTATGGCAGTTCTTTTAGTGGAAGCAAAGTATTGGAAATTGAGAGGATGCCCATTCATTGGGGAATGGCCGAACAAGTTGTGTATATGGTTGTGATGGAATATTATTACTCTATAAAAAAATGATAAGCAGAATTCTCTCAGAAAAAAAAAATTGGAAAGACATACAGTAACTGATGCAAAATGAAATGAGCAGAACCAGCACAACATTGTATACAGCAAAAGCAATATTATATGATGATCAGCTGTGAATGACTCAGCTATTCTCAGAAATAAAATGATCCAAGACAAGCCTGAAGGACTTATGATGAAAAATGGTATTCATTTCCAGAGAAATAACTGATGGAGTCTGGATTCAGATTAAAGCATAATTTTTCTTTATGAGTTTTTTGTCTGTCTTTTCTTTTATAAAATGACTAACATGGAAATATTTTGCATGGCTATACATGTATAACTTATATTCAATTTTTGCTTATCTTCTCAATGAGGTGGGGGGAGGGGAAGTAGAGAGAGAATTTGAAACTTATTTTTTAAATAAATGGTAAAAAATTGTTTCTCCATGTGATTAATGAAAAAGTAAAATATTAAGTAAAAAAAGATTACAAGAGGTAGACGAGTTCCATAAAACAATTTACATTACTTAGTTTTCAAAGAGGGGTGTGATTAGCCACACCTGAATGCCAACTCACTTTTCCTAGTATAGCCAATTGTAATATTCCAAAGGGCAACAAGATGGTACAGTGAAAAGAGTGCCAAGCCTGCAATTCTGGAAGACTCTTCTTTCTGGCCTCAGACACTTACTAGCTATGTGACCCTGGGCAAGTCACTTAAACCTCAGGTTCCTCATCTGTAAAATGAGTTGTAAAAGGACGGGGCAGACTACTTCAGTATCTTTGCAAAGAAAACCCCAAGTGATGTCTGAAACCACAAGTGGAGTTGTACATGACTGAAGTGATTGAATAACAACAATGTTCCCAAAGTATTCTGACCCGCCTCCTTGCTTGCATGTCCATAAAGAGGGTTTCTCCCTTCTCATTGAGGTTGCTGGCCTTACTGAAGTGGCCAGTCTGACCCACTTGTTAATAGTTATATACATCACTGTTAATAAACTGATTTTTCTTGGAGCATGTACCTCAGTTGACCTTTATCGAACTTACTCATTACATCTGCACTTACAGCCTTAGGGAGCTGCCTTGAGCACTGAAAGGTAAGGGCCTTTCCAAAGTCTGAGGTCTTCCTAGCTTTTATCTCTGAATCCACTGTATCACACTGTTTCCAATAGAGTGGTAAATGCAGCAGGATGAGAAATTTGTATATAATCTCCTTTGAGATATGGAGTTGTTGAAGGTTTTTTGGTTTTGTTTTGTTTTGGATTTTTTTGGGGGGTAGAAGGTGGAGGGAAAGTGATATGGTCAGACCTGTACCTTAGGAAGTTTATTTTAGCAACTATGTAGAGGAAAGGGTAGAGAAGCAAGGAGGTAAAAGTCCCACAATTTGATTCTGAATAAACTTTATAGATTCACAAATATCAGATCCACTCTTAAAGGACAAAGATTTGCCACCATTGAGTATATTTACAAGAAAATTCTGCAGGAACTAATTTGAAATGGAATAAAATGTCATCTCTTTTTACCAAATAGAAGAAAAAAGTTACTTTTCTAGGAATTAGAGATGATTTTTAAGCTTGCCTTTGACTTTATACTTTATCCTCAAGGAAAAAAATGCCTATGCAGTATATATTCTGAATATATCAACACATATTTATGGAATATTAAATAATAAGTAATTTAGTTACACAAAATCCCCAGTTTATACATGGGGAAATTTGCCAATTCATTAAACTGTCTCTAGAGAACAGGTTTGGCTCAGTGGCTAAACAACAACTTGCAAAATCAGATGGCAAATTTGAATACTTCCTTATTAAGTCACCCTTTGACCTTGGAAAAAGCACTGAATCACTTCATTCTTTGGTCTCTTCTAATTTCTTATCTAAGGGGTATCTGAGGAATAGCTAAGTGGTTATAAAGTACGAATGAACAGTATTCCTCAAGGTCATGTAGGAAATCCATGAACCATATAATGCTTAGTAAGAGTAGTTCTATATGTAAGCAGAACAGGTACCTGCTTGTATAACATACCATGAGTGGAACCAAAAGGCCTTTCTGTCTAAATAGAGTTTACCTACTAATCTGACCTAATAGCTGAAATTTTGTCTTTAGAACCAACTGTTGGGGGCATCATAGCCTTTATAGAGCCCTTTGAAAAATATACATCTTACCTTATAGAAATAAAATATTAATTGATCAGGATCTATGAACAATTTGTTAGATGAAATTAGTTAGTTTAGTTAGTTAATTAGTTAGCTGAAATCTAGAAAATAAGGGTGTGAATAAGGGGGCTATGAAATAGATGAATTTTAATGCAAAGATAAAGTCTGGGAGAGACATAGAAAATAAGTGTGAGGTGTGTGGGTATGGGTGTGGGTGTTATAGGAGAGAGGAATATATATATACACACACACACATATACAAACATACACACACACAGACAAGGGGGAGGGGGGAAGAGAGACAGAGACAGAGAAGAGAGATAATTACTTAATAACTTACTACATGCCAAGCATTCTGCTAAGCATTGTATATACAAGTACAAGGAAACAGGATAGGTCATAATTGTCTAGGGAGCAGTATGAGAGCACAAGTATATAGGTGGAAGGGCAACTAAGACGAATCTTATATTGTTCAGTTGTGTTTGATTCTTCATGACCCCATTTGGGGTTTTCCTGGCAAAGATACTGGAGTGGTTTGCCATTTACTTCTCTACTCATTTTACAAATGAGAAAACTGAGGCACACAGTTATTAAGTATCTGAGGCCAGATTTAAATTCAGGAGGATAAGCCTCCCTGACTCCAGCCCTGGCTCTCTATTCACTGTGCCACCTAACTGCCCCAGTCTTATCTATTTTACAATATTGCTTATGGCTGATCTTTACTGTCTCCTCAAGCTGTATCTTTGCTATGATGAAGTGAAAATATATTTGCTGGAAATGTGAACAATTGTGTAAGTAAAATGTTTTGTCTTCACATTATTAAGTAAAATGTTTTGTCTTCATATTACTAAACAGTTGACTTGTCATTTCCTTCTAAAATGACAGGTTATTTGACTGAATAGGCTAACATTCAGACCTTTGGTTTACATAAACACAGAATGAATTTCCATGACAGGTTAAAATATGATCATAAGGGTAGAGTCTCCACTAATCTGAGTGTGTGCCTATGACTTGGGAAGCAAAAACTATACCTGGGGCCAATGGCGCGACTTGTTGGTCCTTTGTTCTCGAAGAGCACCATGACATCAAGGAGGTAATGATATGACAGGCAAGTGAATTGGATTTAAGTGAGGGAGGGAAGGAGGAAGGAAGGAAGGAAGGAAGGAAGGAAGGAAGGAAGGAAGGAAGG
>NW_020954599.1:37507088-37591059 GCF_900497805.2 Vombatus ursinus | reverse complement strand
AAGGAAGGAAGGAAGGAAGGAAGGAAGGAAGGAAGGAAGGAAGGAAGAAGAAAAGAAAAAGGAAAGAAAAGAAAGCTGTTTCCCAACTGGTCAGTTTCAGTTTGGTCCCCAGTGGGTAGTTCCCTTTCTACTCACAGAGTTTATTGTTTGTCCTTCATTCTTGAAGAGGGCCATGACATCAGGGAGGTGATGCCATGACATGCAAGTGAATTGGATTAAAATGACTTAATTTTTGTGCAAATGCTTTAGTCCTGAAAGAACAAGCCGTCATTGTGCATTAAAAAAAAAAAATCATTGGCAATTCTAATCCTTAGTTTTAACAGAAGAGTGAACTAATGCTACAACTGAAGCTTTTGGGTAGAGGTAAGTTAATTCAAATCATTGGCAGCATCAGTACTAGGTTTTATTATTATCAACAATGACAATGTAATGATAATTTTAATAAACAACAGTAGAATACAACAATGTAATATCTGATGCTTTACAAAGCAATTTGCCCACAAACCCCAGTGAAGTCAGTACTGCTTCTATTATTTTTTTCCCTTTTGTAGATAAGGAAATTGAGATTCAGTTATATCTTTATTGATATCTTTTGGGTTTTATCTCCTTTATTTCCAAATATGTCTCCTTCTTTCCTCAGAGAACCATCCCTTGTAACAAAGATGTTTTTTTTCAAGTGAGGATAAAAAAAAATGAAATAGCAATTCAGTAAAACTAACCAACACATCAGTTCTAACAATAACTGCATTGTCCTATGCCCATAGTCCTCCATCTCAAACAGAATGGTTTTTAAGTAATCACAATCCATAATTTTAAAGCTAACAAATTTTGTTGCCAGAACTCCAAACTAAGTGTCCTGACTTTAATGTTCTTTCAACTGCATCTTGCTGTCTCAATGATGGTAAAAAAAGAATGCTTGGTCTATTTTTTTTCTTAGGGTTATAGCTCTACAGTTTGTTCAATATAATTCCAATTTTAAAATGTCCCCTAAGTAAATGTAACATCCCATGACTGACATAAAACAGAAATACAAGACAAAGATGATAATACTGGAAAGTTTTAGACACCTTCATATTCTAGTTTCCAGCTGATGGTCTTCAGTCACATTGACTCCCAAACAGTCCATTCTACCTGAATCAGGGAAAAGTACAGTGGAGTGTTAATAATGTATTGAGTATTTAGGGGGGAAAAACAATGTAAATACTTTATAGATCATATGGTAAATTATATATACATACATAAATATATGTGTGTGTGTATCTACATATATATGTGTATATATATATACACATACATATATATATATATACATATATACACATATATATACATATATATATATACACACACATACAGACACACACTTAGGAATACAACATAAATATTTCATAGCCTGCTGGGCCACTGGTAAGATAGGAATTAAACCACTATATTGGGAGACAACTCTGCCAAACTGAATTTCCCCTGCCTAATGGAATTGTTGTTGTTGTTGTTTAGTCATTTTCATTTCTGTCTGTCTCCTTTTGGAATTTTATTGGCAAAGATACTGGAATGGTTTGTCATTTCTTTCTCTAGCTAATTTTTACAGAATAGGAAACTGATGCAAACAGGGTTAAGTGACTTGCCCAGAGTCACATAAGTAGCAACTGTCTGAGGCCATATTTGAACCGAAGTCTTCCTGACATGTCTTTAAATATTTGAAACCAAGTCTTTTGGACATGACTGAAACAACTGAACAACAACAAAAAATGGAGACAATGTACATAGATGGGTGTGTGTGTGTGTGTGTGTGTGTGTATGTATGTGAACCATAGATATGTGAGAAATCTATATATCTACTATATTTCCTGTTCTTACAATTTTAAATTTCCTAAAAGCCTAAATGATAACAACTCAAAAGATACCAGTTAACTCTTATTGTTCCAAAAGACCTTAGCCACTTCACCAATAAATGTAAGTTTCAAATTCTGATTTTGGCCCACCAGGGTTTTGAACAAAGCCATATGCTTCCAATTATAATATTTACTTTTCTTGCTCCTTTGAAACAATAATGACAATTAATTTGAACTATTTCTTCTTTCAGCTCTCCAACACTCTTAGTTGATGATTTCTTTAAAAAAAAATCTTTGGGGGTAGAGGAAAAGACTTGTCATTTCTTTAAAATGACAACAAAAATGAATTGTGTTTGTCTGTACATCCAGTATTCCAGCATTCTAGTGCATTTCTGTACCAGGCATTTTAATATTCAATATCTATTATTAAATTCCCCATAACGTGCCAGTAACGGTTCATATGTTCTAATTAATAGGCAAAATGTGAAGGCCATAACAAGTTTCAGAGACAAGAACAATGAGCACACAGATCACAGCTGCAATTCACCAGAGGTTGGATATGAACATTCCCTCCTCAAATGTTCAGTATTTCAGCGAGAGAAGCAGCTGGCAATAGAACAGAACAGAACAGAACACAAGACACAATAACACTAGTCTGACCCATGAAAAGTCAGAGAGGCCAGTAGCCTATTTCATGCTATTCTACACACCTGGCTTGCATCTTCTACAGAGGGGTGTGTGTGTGTGTGTGTGTGTGTGTGTGTGTGTGTGTGTGTGTGTGTGTGTGTGTGTGTGTTCATGAATCCTTCTTATTCTGTATTAGAATTGGCCAACATTTTAGATGTTGAACATTGAATCTAAATTAAGAATTCCTTGTAGTCCAGAGAGTGCCTTTTTATAGTGTTTTGATTTTTCAAATCACTTTCCTTTCCATTAGACCATTAATTATTCACAACAAATCTATGAAGTTACGCAGATACTTTTTACCTCTATTTAACATGTAAGAGGAAACTGAGGCACAGAAAGATAATAGGACTTGGTCAGTGCAATGTTTAATGATAGTACCACCATTCTCTCAGTCACCCAGATTTAAACCTGTCACCTGTTACTAATCTCTTTCTGTTACCCACACATACAATCAAGTGCCAAAGCAGATTGATTCTACCTCTGTAATATATCTTGTACCTTTTCACTACTTTTCATTCCCACTAGACCATTCTATTTCAGGTACTCATTGTATATTACCTGGACGTTTGGAGTATCCTCCCAATAGATCATCTTTCTTCTTTTCCCTTCTTTTCCATTGTTTATTAGCGCCTTATTTATTATTTTTCTTCAGTGGCTATAAAATTTTCTTAATATTCCAATGCCATTGCATCACTACTCAGTTTAGAAAATTTGATTGGATCTCCATTGTCTATTGAATAAAGTACAATTTACTTGCCAGTACATTCAAAGCCTTCAACAATCTAACTCCAATCTATTAATCAACTTTATCTTATCATGATCCCTATTCTAGACTCCATATTCTATACAAACTAGAGAACTTGGCATCTGTTGTCCCTATGTTTCTTTATCCCATCTATCTATCTATTCCTTTGCTCACATGCCCATATCATTCCCTATGCCCAGGATTAACTCCTCTGCCAAACATTTCTGCCTATTGAAATCCATTCAAGGCCAGAGGTTCCAGGTTCTCTATAATTTTTTTTTCTGATTCCCACAGGTAGACAAGCTCTCTTCCTTTTTTCAAATTCCTCAGAGAACTTTGTCTGGATCTATCCTTTGCATTGGGTAGCAAGATGGAGTGGGGGTAGAGCACTGGGCTTGGATTTGTTCATATCCAAATTTCATCTTTATGAATTCAAATCCTGCCTCAGCTGTGTGACCCTGGGCAAGTTCACTTTACCCTGTTTACCTCAATTTCCTAAACGAGCTGGAAAAGGAAATAGCAAACCACTCTAGTATCTTTGACAAAAAAAAAAAGTCACCAAAAGTCAGACGTGACTGAAATGATTCGACAACAACTCCTCATTATTACAGTCTACCTTGGATTTCCTTATATTTGCTTAGGTTTTATCTCTCCTATCATACAAATTTCTTGAAGGAAAGAAGTGGCATTGTTGTTTTTATCCTTATTTATCTTACTAATCAGCATAGTATGTATGTGCTTAAAAATTTTATGTCAAATTCAATTGATTTTTTTGCAAAATCAAGACTAAAAGCCAGGCCTTCTTGATCCTGATCAGCTGATCCTCCCAACATATACCACATTTCCTGTCAAGCAATCAAAATTTAGCAAAATGTCTTTTGCCTACTATAAATAAAATAAGACCTCTAATTGGGAACAAACTCTTTGGGATTGTTTGTCTTATCATTAGGGCACAAATTAGGATGATTACCAAAGAAAACTATTAAACATAAAATGCAGCTATCTTAAAAAAATGTGGAATAAGTATTTATATACCTTTCATTGAACAGTATATATAGTGTTAAACAGCATTATGAGACTATACCAATTCTCTTTTTAACAACTTACGGTACTCCAAGAATTAGTCAAAATCTAATTTTGAAAGCTATCACAGATTTTACCCCTGGTTCCTTAGCACACAACCTCTCCTCCTTTCTTTCTCCCTCCCTCCCACATTCACCCACCAGCGATTGCATGTAAGGGTTAGAACCTTCAGTCAAGTAAGTTAGGATTTATCATTTTGTCTAGTACTTTGCATTTCAAATTGCTCAGTTGATTTGTTTTCTGACAATGAAAATTAATGTGAAGATTCTCCATTCCCGTGTTTCTGCACATCAGCAGCAGGACTAATTATCTGCATAGTAGAGATGACAAAGGGCAGTATCAGCTGTTTTAGCCACGCAAAAGGGACATGAGCATAGGTGCCTCTCTGACTTACGGGCCACCATCTTACATCTTTCTGTAGAATGTGCTTTGCAATTTTTGAGATCAAGCTCAGAAGGTTTTTAGGCTTCCTGTTCTATGCTTGAGCCTGATTCACTTAAATATGGGCATTAAGGAGGCCCTTTTATCCTGCTCCACAACTAAACATTTGTTTCAATGTTTGCTTAGCAGGTCTTAAAACAGAAGGTCAGGAGCTATATCTATTTCTGTATCTGAAATAGAGTGATTAGAAATCAATTATTGTTTAATAGCAATAGCACTATATACTAGCATTAAGATTAAAGTCTAGGGGCAGCTAGGTGGTTCAGTGGATAGAGCATCGGCCCTGGATTCAGGAGGACCTGAGTTCAAATATGACCTCAGACAAATAACACTTACTAGCTGCTAGCTGTGTGACCCTGGGCAAGTCACTTAACCCCATTGCCTAACCCCCTCCCCCCCAAAAAAGATTAATGTCTGTATCTATAGATATTTACAGAGAGGATATTTATAGAAACACATACAAAGTAATGACTTGGAGGGAATGGTTTAGAACACTAGGGAGTGTTGTTGTGTGTGTTTAATTAACGGTAGTATGGAACTCCAATAACAACTCACCCAAAGTGTCAAATTTAGGTGCTTTTCCCAACTTCGTCTTTATTAAATGACCATTCTTTTCATTGTACATAATGTGAGCCTTTTTGTAAATCTTCCAAAGAGGATTTGACTGGTACTCTTGAGGCCTCCCTCTGATTCTTTTACTATTTCGTGGACACTGGCACATTATTCTTCACTCTTCACTCCATAAGTGGCCCCACCTCCTCCATCATTTTTACAAGTCCTTGATGTCACCTTTTATGCCACTCCTCAAGCACAAGTCATTGATTGTAATATGTTACATCTGACTTACTTACACCTACCATGTATTTTTCCTTTGCCCTTTGGGTCACCTGCAAATTTTATTCTTTTGAGAATGTTGTTAAATGACTTTCAGTCATATAACATCATTGGAGGACTATCAGTGCTAAAAGGATGGACTTTTGATACAGTGAACAACTTGAGATTATGAAATACATTGTACAATCTCTCAAATAGCTTTTGGACTTATCTCCATTACTATTCAATTCTGAGCCCACCTTATCCTTTTGTAGCAAATATTCAAGTTACACACATATACAAACATATAGACATGCACAAACATGTATATATAATGTGTTGAGTTACCCATATGTATACACACGCAATAGAAATATATCCAAGTATATGAATGTAATTCATATATTTAAAAGTACGGAACCACAGACCTAGAACTAGAAATGACCATGGACATAGTCAAATCTCCTCATTTTACAGATGTGGAAACAGGCACAGAAACAATTAAGGGATTTACTTAAGATCACATGGCTAATTAAGTGGTAGAACCAGGATTCAGAATGGGATCACATGGCTGGCTCCAAGTTCTACACTCTTTCAAATGAAGATACAAATATACATTCTGTGTGTGTGTGTGTGTATGTATATATATATGTGTGTGTGTGTGTGTGTGTGTGATATATGTATATTATATAGTTTCATATGTGTGTATATATACACATGCAGTATGTTGATATGAATAAACTAAACTGTTGACCCAACCAGCTCCTTGCTGTAATTTCACAATGTGCATTATTTAACCATTCATTCATTTCTTGTACTGTCAGTGATTAGGATAAATTCTTTTAAGAAAATGAGGGTTTTGAGAAGGACAGAGACTGTTCTGGGCCTTGATAAAACTGACACAAGACCATCTATAAACAGGAGTTGCAGGAAAACCTTGTCATTCATAATTAGCTCTTCTTCTATATAGATATTGTACAATCCTTTCCACGATACCACAGAATTCTGTTAGTGAGCGTTTGTCTACCTGTTTGATGCTTCACTTGACAGAATGTTGGTCTTTGTCACATCATTGAGCGAAGTTATTGCCATTGTGAAATCTGTCAGGTAATTTTGTGTGATTTTAACTTATATGTGGGAGAAACCTTGTTTGTGGAAAGCTGCATTTAGTTTTACCTAAATGTTTATCTTTACTCAACAGACACAGGAGAATATAGTATTGTCTATGCATTTCACGTCAGCTGCTGCAGCCTGCGTGGATATTGTATGCTGTAGGATATTGTTTGTGAAAATCTGCCTATTCTTTCCTTATGTTATCATCAAGGACTAGGATCATGGATTTTGAGCTGGAAGGGGCCTCAGAGGTAATGGGGTCTAATTTTATGGTTGTGGAACGTAGACAAACCTAGAGATGTTAAGCAACTTGGCCTAGGGTCATAAAGCTAGTAAGAGGCTGAAAAGTGATTTGAACTCATTTCCCTGACACCAAATCCCACAATCTATCTATTATGCCATGCTGCCTCCTTATCTTTGATTCATGCATAGACCTCTGTATACCTGATAAATGAGCAATTTCATAAATATTTATAGAGATGAGAAAAATATATGTATACATATATATATATATATATATATCAGTAATTGCTGAAATCTTTTCAGTCATCTTTTTTTGAGGGGATTTAATCTAGTATGACAAATGACTTTTTCCCCTTATTTCTTAATTTGTTGATCTTTTGAGAATATCTCAAAAATCTAATCCCAGGGTGCCTTTAAAATTATGTCTCCTCCCACACAGATTTCTTCTGTTTGAAAAGGGTCAAATCCAGCCATTTTCCTTGACATCATCAATATTTAGTGAAGCTTCCTCACATAATCTATTAGGTTATATTTAGTAGAATCCAACTGTAATGGTTCCACCATTAATTGATGATGAAAAGGTAGCATCACCAGAACACTGGTGTATTTGTTGTCCTCCTAGTTTTGTTTATAAATTAATTGAGAATGATTTGTTTGAGTAGGTTCTCTGAAGGTCCATTCTCTCCCGAACTGCATTCCACTCAAAACCACACTGCCCTTGGCTAACATATCTCTGATTTGGCAAAGAAATCAAGTGATTGCTAGACCCATACTTGAAATCTTTTCTATTTGGTAACATCTGTCAAGCTTGCAGTTCTTTGGCATAATTTGATAATGAACGTAGAATAGTGTATTTGTAACATGCAAAATATGTTATAGTACTTTACTTCTCAGTTATTAAATTGTGACACACAACTATTTAATACAAATTGCATAAAGTATTTATAAATGCTGTGTTGCAGTGGAAAAAGCACAGGACTCCCAACCAAACCAAACCAAACAAAATAGGTTTCAGTTTCCATCTCTCCTGTTTACTTAGCTGGTGGCCTAGGGAATCAACCCTACACACATTGTTTGAGGCTATGTTATGAAAACCGGTGCAATATTTATCCCCTGCATCCCTCCTCCCCACAACTACTCATGTAGATTAGGTTAGTTCATTCCTGAATAAACAACCAAACTTTAATCTCTAAGACCTGATTGGAACAGGGGACTAAACTTCAAGCCTAGATGATTTCTTCATGGCCTCATGCTATATAAACTGGTTTCTTTTCACCTAAGGGTCTAAAAAACTTTCCCCCATGTGAAATTCAGGGCCCTTTAGACTTGATGAATGTCCCAAGGTTAAATGAGTGACCAAATCTTGCCCTGATGATCAGACTCAATTCTTTTGGATATTAGGACTATGTCTATCTGAGCACAGTATTGTTTTTGAGTATCCTTTCTATTTTAAAACTAAGTCAACTTTCTCTAATCGTTGAATGACCTATGTGAACTTTATTTCATTCCAATATCCGACCTAAACTACTTGAAACTAGTCCATGCTAGCCTAGCACATGATAGAGTTGTAGAGCTTCAAGGCGCCTGCAATGATGAATGCTAAAAGTGACTGTTGAGCCACCCAAATTACAGAAGTGTTTTAACTTCTGGCTTATTCCCCTCTCTAACATCAGAGTTCAGTGTTTCCTTACATTATCTCTATTTCTATAGCAGCTGCTATATCCACTTCTATTTAGCTTTTATCTCCACTGAAGTTCTGAGCTAGCACAGATTCAGGTCAATCCTTGATAGTTTAGGTTTGACATTAGAACAAATGAGAGACTGGTGTATCATGGAAAGTTAAAGAAGATTTACTTACCCACAGCAGAAGGATATTCAACAAGGATAGGCATTGACAACTCCTTAAGCTGATTCAGCTGAGTGAATCTCCTTTTTATGATCCACCAGGCAAGTAAAGGAGAACCATTCCAACTCAATGCGGCTTTTTTGGACTCCTCCCTCACAAGGAAGTGATGTCAATAGTCTGAGCCCTTTTTCTCCTGAACAAACCTATTCTGGAGAAAAAACACAACAAAACAAAAAACAAACAAAAAACTAGCCCAACCTGCATGGGGGGAAGGGTAAAATATTGCTCTCATTTTGGGCATTCTGCTCTCTTCCTTATTCTACCCATGCTTATTCTCTGCCCCCACCCCAGTCACTTTTCCATTCTCTTCAGATTCTATATAAAATATTTGGAATTTTATGGACTCTGGTACTCCATTAGGTCTACAATTTCATTGATAAAAATATTTCTTCTAATGGCACAGGTTGCAACTTGTCTGTGCCTGCCCATCCTGTGAAACTGCTCTCCATATCCTCCTATAAGTTCATCACAAGTATTCCACTCACTATACTGGGGCTGTCCTCAAGTTCTTCTGATACTATGAGGATGCCAATAGAGAATATGGGCTATTCATCAGTTGTCCCTTGATCTTCATTACGTGACTAGTCCATCCTCCCCACTTCATCCAGAACTTCCCTGTATAATCCCTCATGTGTAATTAGCTACAAACTGCTTATATCCATCATGTGCCTCTCCATTACCCTTAGGATGATCTTTAATTTTAATTCTTCAGAAACACTAATTTTCTATGCCGCCCAGACATACAAACTCAATGCCTCATCAGGGCATGGAGATGACCTTGGATTCTCAAAGGCTATGAGAGTGAGGCACAAGTTCTTGCAGGTTCAGCCATGATGGGAAGACTTCGCATATGGTCTCAGCAACAGACAGTTTTGTTTTGTTTTGTTTTGTTTTTTTCCCAAGGAAAAGAGTCATACCTTGTAAGAACCATTTCACGAGGAATTCCTTGGCTGTGGTAAATCTTCTGAAGAACACCACCAAAAAATTAAAGCCATTTCTTTCTTTCCATGGATTATACTGATAGATCAGAGCAGATAGGGAATAACATCAAGATCTTCTAGTCTAGGAATTCTGACCTCTTTCACATTATGCACACTTTTGGCAATTTCCCCTTCTCAGAGCAATTTTTAAAGATAATTAAAGAAAATGTTAAAATCCAAAGGTTAATGAAAATAATGATTTAATTTGTTTTCCCATCCAATTTCATGGGCAGTTTCAACTCTCTCCACAGACTCTTGGTCCATGGAACTCATGTTAAGAACTTCTGTTCTAGGCTACATTGTCTTGGTTGCTTTTTTTAATGTTAGAGTGCTTTTTGGGCAGCTAGGTAGTGCAGTGGATAGAGCACTGACCCTGTAGGCAGGAAGACCTGAGTTCAAATTAGACCTCAGACACAATACTTACTAGTTGTGTGACCCTGGGCAAGTCACTTAACCCCAATTGCCTCACCAAAAAAATGTTAGAGTGATTTTCTTGGATGTTCATGGGCTTCTTTTTGGTCAGTTTTATTTTCCATAGTTATTGTTGCTTTGTTTTATTTTTTGTTTTGTGTTTTTTTTTCTGTTTTTTGCTTAGCTTTCAACTTTTAACACTACAGCCATTCTTGAAGCCTATGTATGTATGTGTGTACATTCATAATATCTGCATGTGTTAGCATCATAACTAATATCCCTCAACTGGAAAATGTTTATTAACAGTCAACACATTAGGATATTGTACCTTCTGGTCTCAACTAATAGGTTTGTTTATTTAGCTGATGGCTATTGCCTTCATTAAGTTCTATTAGGTTGTCAAAAATTAAGCTTCTGAAAATGATAAGTTATATTTTACTTTTAACACTGTTTAGATGTGTGAAGGGACCCTAATGAGGCTGCATGAAACATATTACTAGGTTAAGGAAATAAGTACCCACAGAAGCATAACCTACTCATCATTAACAATTTCACCTACAGGAAGAAAAGTCCTATAGAGACTAGCATGATTGAAGGCAGTGCAGTGGATAGAGAGGGTGGTCGTGGAGTCAGGAAGATTTATCTTCACAAGTTCAAATCTGGTCTTGGAATTTTTACACTACTAGCTGTGTGATCCTAGGCAAGTCACTTAACTCTTTTTGCCTCAGTTTCCTCATCAGTAAAATGAGCTGGAGAAGGAAATGGCAAACCACTGCAGTATCTTTGCCGGGAAAACCCGTAATAGGGTCATGAAGTGTCAAACAAGACTGAACAATAACAAAATCACAAAACTCTTCTCACATTTCAAATTCTGAACAACACATTCGTCCTTAGGTTGAATTAGTGATGTAACAATGGCAGGCATAAAAACAGTAAAAATACAGTTAGTTTTTTGTTTGTTTGTTTGATTGTTTGTTGGAGGTTTTTTGAGGGGAAGGTGTGCCTGGACTAGTGATTTCATTGTTATAATGAAGTACAAGTATGACAAGTTCATTTACCAAAGCAGATCAGCAACTTTTCTATAACATATTCTTAGACAGTTGGAAGAAAGAAATGTTGGAGAGAAAGAAATGGTAAGATTGAGTAACTCTTTAGATAAGTCAGGTTGCAGGACAGTGAGAAGTCTAGGGTAACAAGTACTGTGGGACTGGAAGGATGATATTGTATTTGACAGAGATCAGGAAAGTTTTTTGGGGGAGAATCATGTAATCCCAATCCATCCATGCCTATTCTTCCTGTTTTACTCATTCTTTCCTCCTCACCCCCCATGCCCGGGGCGGGGGTGGGGGGTAGTTTATGTGTCTGTATGGGGAAAGGGCTTATTCAGTGTACTGTAGTGAAAGGTTCCCGCAAGGAGGAATGGAGACAGACAATTTTGCCTAAAGCACCTGCTTGCATTATACCTGAGATTAGGGAGAATACAACCCATCTTCCAACCTTTCCACTTGATTTTCATTCTTTTATTTTTGGGGGGGACGGTGTTAATTCACAGCTTACTCTGACGTTATTCTATGATTCCACATTTTGGAGACCACTGGCCTAGGGGACAGAGAGATAGTGATATGCTAGTGGTCACCTATCTAATTTATATCAAACTCAGAGTTGGAACCAAAGCTTTTCCATTTCTATGACTGGCTCTCTAGCCACTACATTCAACTACCTCTCCCGCTCAGGGTAATAATTGCTTTAAATATCTAAGAGCATAATTTGCCTACCTTCAGATAAGACATGATTTCTAAAATATTTCAGAAGCTTTACTGGTCTCCATTAGGATTTTCCCAAGTATCATTTATGAAATAATTTTATGTGCTGTTGTTTTTAACAAAATATAAATGTGCATGTATATATGTATAATAACGATGCTAATCAAAGTCAATGTAAATTTTTTTTTATTAACCTAGGATTGGGTAGTCAAAAGAAACCTTAGATTTATAATTCACAGTGGAGTTCAGCATTTCCAACCATCTTGCTTACTAGCTATGAGATTTGGGGCATGTTACTTTTCCTTGTTAGGTTCTCTTTTTCTTTTCTTCCTCTGTGAGATGAGAGGAATCAGCTAAATGATCTTTGAGACCTCTTCCACCTCTCTTATTCCAGGCTTCTCTAAGGTTTTTTGATTATCAAAGAAGGACTCCCTACCTGTTCCTGGATAATCAAGCCTTCAGTTCTCCCCAACCCTACCCCGCTGGCCAGTGAGGAGAGAAATGATGACGCTTTCAAAGGTGCAAGCAATGCTCAAGGCTTTGGGTCAAACAGACTCATTAAATACCATTTGTTGCCTATTGTCCTGATTGCACATCCCCAGAAGCAAGGCTGAAAATGAAGTCTCCTGTGTTTGCTTCTCTCTAATTATAGCAGAGCCCCAGCTCCTAGAAGGCCTGTACTACATATCCATAAGACTTTTCAAAGCCCTTTTGTGTGAGGAACAAGAGACTGGGGATGAATGGAGTGACTTGTTCTGAGAGACCAGTGCTGCTCAGTGGCATTAAGTAAATGTACACACACACACACACACACACACATATATAGATACACATACAGTTATCCCTTCCACATCACAACTTTCCCCATTGTGGTTTTGATATATCAAGGTTCAGCATAAGAAATTAAATGGGATTTTGGGAGTTTTACAAAAGCTACAGATGACACATGCAGGCCAGCAGAAGACAAAGAGCCTATGACGAAATACTTAACCCAAATTTTACAATAAGGTACTGTAATCATCCCATAAAAGAAAAAGGAAAAAAATTCAGACTTCTTCTCTGTTATGAAGGGAGGTCCCAAAAATTTTTCATGTATTTTCCAGATCATGGGGCACTGTGCCCTAATCCCACAAAGTGGAAGGGATAATTGTATATCCATATTTCTATACATATACACATGTACAACACATGAGTGTTGTAGATATAGCTATACATTACAAACTCAAAGTTATATATGTGTGTATATATAGATATAGATACTTCCTGTCTATCTATTATTATCTATCTATCTATCTATCTATGTATCTATCTATGTATCTATGTATCTACGTATCTATCTATCTATCTATCTATCTATCTATCTATCTATCTATCTATCTATACATGCATATCCCCAAATATACACACTGTTCCAAAGTAGCCTCCCAATATTGATTTACCAGCAAGTTACCATTGGATAGAGGAACAATTTGACAATCATCATTATCACTTGGCAAATCACTTCCATGTAATGAAGTTTATCCTAGAAAAAGTCAAGTACCCTGAGAGGAAAGAAGGGGTGCTCTGGCCCAAGGGGACAGAATCAGTTCAAACTGCATGCTAATTCCTGCTGAGTAGTCCATTTAAGTGGTAATAAGGCAGCAGCATTGCCTCTGGGTCTAGATGTTCAAAGCCCATTAAGGACGTTATTCAACCAGCCACATGTCAGCACCTCTACCTGTGCTCTCATATCCAAATCTGAATTTGAGTTGCTGTGACATAAGTACTCCAGAGCTACATCCATCTTCAGCCTATATAAGGCTTTATACATCAGAACATGGAAAATCCAGACCCAGTGTTTTTCCTTAAAGGAAATGGCAAATTATTTTTCCTGAAGGTTTCTGTCATTCTGAGGTTTTATTTTCTTTCTGATGCCAAAATCACTACCACCTTTTTGTTTTCACCTGCATGAGAAATGAAGAAAATCAAGGAGCATTGATTCTCAATCAACAATATTGATTTATCGAAGAGAATGCCTTTGCTTCTTTACAGTTTGAAATCTTTTAATAACAAGATAGACTGAAAACTTGGTGAAACTATATCCTGGGATCCTGAGCAGAGTCAAAAGTCAGATTTTTTTTTACTCTTCAATATCTTATTGAATATTGTCTCATAAACACACAAAAAGACATGGTACAATCAGGAAAAAAATTTGACCAGGCCATTCTACAAAAAGTAGGTCAGGAAATCTCCAATGCAGTCAAATCACTGGGTTGTCATTGTTGTACATCCCAAAAGTAGCCCCATGGGGCCTTGGCAGAATTCCAGACTGTCCTCAGGTATAGATCATTTCCTCCACATATCTGGATCTCTAGATTTAGGGAACTAGGACTCCCTTTTTCACACCTGGGTTGGTATGGCCTTTCTGAACCTATCCTGAATACTCTTCTTGTTCTGGAGTCAATCCCTGTGTAACACAAGTTTTGGTAGGCACAGTCAGTTTTGCTATAATGCATGTTTTGAAAATAAGAATTTGTCCCAATGGGACTGATACATTAAGCAACATTTGCAACATTTTAATTAGAATTAGAATTTTGAGTTTGATTCTTTGGGATTTTTTTCCATGAGAAATAGTGAGAATGCAGAAACTGCGACTTTTCACGTTGCCTCCCTCACAAGCTATGACACTTCAAATGACAACTTCCACAATCAAATTTCAGGTCTTTTTTCCCCCCTAGGCAAAGTGCCATATTTATTATATATCTTCTAGTGTGATAAGAAAAGTGGGTAGAGGAGGGGGGGTCTGAAATGCCCTAGCCTCACCTGCACCCTCACCCCCTTGTCTCATGATCTCTGGCCTGAGGGCTGGAGCTGCAGATAGGCACAGGCTGAGCACCCCCCTGAAGCTATGGAGGAGACCACTCTATGTTGTAGTATTTATGCATTTTAACTATTTCAGATATGAGTGTGTTTGTATAATACTGTGCTTTTTAAAAAATTATCTTCCTATCTTTTTGTCTAGTGTGTCACTGTTGAAGTTGTTGAGGGTGCCCTTACCTCATTATCCTCATAATTTCTGTAGTTTTTACTGCCTGATTTTGCACAACTCAGTGCTTTGGGGGAACACATATGTCTAATTTATAACAGAATTAACTGGATCATCAAACTGGAAATACTTGGAGTATGGGCCTTTATGTCAATACCTATCTTCTGAGGACCAACCTGGCTATGTTCAGTGAAGCTCATTGCCAGGTTTGCCAAATAGCTATGAATTTTTCTCCAAGGCTATCTACAGAATCATGGAACAGATATGATTTGCATAGATAGAGAAATCATTCAGATCCATGAAACCATGAATCTTTAAATCCCTGAAGCGTAAATTATGTTGATCAATTAGAAGAAATTATAGAGGCAATATGGCCTTTGGATCAAGTCCTAGCCCTGGAGTGAGAAAGCCAGCCTGATATGTACTGGTTGTGAGACCTTGGAAAAGTCATTATCTTTTCTGAATATCTACATTTAAAGGGGAATAATAATAGCTCTAGTACAACCCTAAAGGGCTGTTGTGAGACTGTACAAAAAGTGTTTGGCAAACAGAGCTATATAATGTGATTATTATTACATCTCCTTATAACGATCTTATATTCCTAACATCTCATAATGACTTCTTAACCCTTAGATATTCTCAGCACTACTCATCTTCCCCCCCCCACTGGCTAAAAGATCATAAAGCATAGTTGTCATTTGAAAGGTAGCTCAAATTGAACTCGTTATATGATTAAATAGAAAAACAAGCTATCCATAAAAGAAATCTGAAGTTTCATGGACAACCTTCATTTCCTATTCTACTATGCATATGCCAATGCACATTTTATTTAATGTTTGTTAAATTCAGACTGAAAAGAATTTTTTAAAAAAAGGTAACTGCATAGGGTAGAGATTTAACCTGTGATTTCACTAGTATTGGGTACTCTCATGTGAGCAAACTCCTTCTGCTAATGCAAGTAAGCATCTTCTCTGGAACTTTGTCTTAATGTGTGGCCGAGACCCTAGGCCCCAGAGCACTGAGAGGTTTAAATTTCTTGTCCAGATTCACACAATCAATGTGTGCTGGAGCCAGAACTTTGACTGAGATCTTCCTGGTTTTCAGACAGGTTTGTTATTCTCTATACCATCTGCTTAGTCTAGAAAATTCAGTATATTCAAATCAACAAATGTTTAGTAAGTGTGGAAGGCAGCTAAGTGGCTGAATGAATAGATCACCAGACCTGGAGTAAGGAAGCCTTGAATTCAAAACCAGCCTCAGAAACTTACTAGCTGTGTGACTTTGGGCAAGTTACTTATTCTATCAGACTCAGTTTCCTCATCTGTAAAATGGAAATAATAATAGCACCTGCCTCCCAGGGTTGCTGTGAGGTTAAAATGAGCTTTACAAACCTTAAAGGGCTATATAAATGCTAGGGAACACAATGACGAAAATCACCAAATCCCCTGCTGTCAAGAAGATTGCAGTCTATTCATTGAGGGGATTTCATACATAGAAAGAGAAGTAAATACAAAGTAATTTGAGTTGGGAAGAAGCCTTATCAACTGAGTAGGGTCAGAGCAGGAAAGTCTGCATGGAGGAAATGACATCTGAGCTACTGCTTTGAAAATAGGCAAGGATTGTGAAAGGGTCCACAGGAGGAGGGAAGGAATTCCAGGCATGGGCTTGAGAGTTTCAAGCTCATGAAATAGTTATCAGTTTAGCTTGTGTGCAGTTCATAGTGTATGAAGGGGAACAATATGAGATAAGAATAGAAAGTTACGTGAGAGCTGGGTTTTGGAAGTCACCTCTCCGGCAAGAAGAAGAGTTCACATTTTATTTTAGGGGCAAAAGAAAGCCACTGAAAGTGTTTGTTTGTTTGTTTCAAGCAATAATAAAAATAATAACTAATATTTAGATGATACTTTAAAGTTTGCAAAGAACTTTACATGTATCTCATTCAATCCTCATAACAATCCCTGGAAGGATATGGTATTATTATCCATTTCACAGATGAGGAAACTGAGGCAGGTAGAAGTTATATGACTTGCTCAAGGTCATACAGAAATAAGTGTATAAACTAGAATTTGGACTTATGCCTTTCTGACTCTAAGTCGAAAACTCTATCCAGTATAAAACCTAGTCGCCTGCTGGCAAAGTCACGTCATTCAATCTATGCCTTGGTCATATTATTTGGATAGCTGTGTGGAGGATATACTGGGAAGAAGAGTGGAAAGAGTCATGGACATCAGATAGAAAGTAATTCCAGTGGTCTACACAAGACATTTTGGTGGCCTGAACTAGAGTGGTGGCTTTATTAGCAGAGAGAAGATGAATGAGTGAGATAGGTGCTAAAGGGTAGAACCAACAAAATTCAGTAACTGATTGTATGTGGAGTTGAAATAGAGAAGGAGCCCAGGACTAAAAATGGGAGATTTGGATATCTAGAAGCATGGTACTGACTTCAACAGAAAAAAAAAAAAGAAAGAAAGTTTATCAGAATGTTGGATTTAGGGGAAAATATGATGAGTGCTATTTGGAACATGTTGAATGTGAGATATCAGTGAGACATCAAATTGATCACATATTTAGAAATAGAAAGGACCTCAAAAGGTACCTAATCTAACCTCTCCATTTTTCTGATGAGGAAACTGAGGCCCCCAGAGGGTATTTTCTTGCCAAAGTTCACAAAAGGAACAAATGTGAGAGGCAGAATTTGAACCAGGATCCTCTCCCTCAAAATCCAGCACTCTTTCCAGTCCCATGTTGTCAGATATGTAACATGAGTTCTGGAAACAGAAGAATCAAGGTTAAATACATGGGGCTCATGGGGGCTAATGAGACTACCAAGGGCAAAGATATTAAGAGAAGAGACTTCAGCATGGTTATTTAAGTGACTGCAATATTTGTTAAACATATATTATTTGAAAGTCTCTATGAGATACTAGGGACATACATATGAAAATCAATGCAGCCCCTGCCTTCAGGGGGCTTATAATCCAATGGGGGAAATGATACATATATGCAGTATATATGTGTATATATATATATATATATACACATATACATATATAACTTGTCTGTACATGTTTTATATATACACATACATATATATCTATGCACATATGTATATACATCTTTGTATATTTACCTATATGTGTGTACGTGTGTGCGTGTGTGTGTGTGTGTGTGTGTGTGAGAGAGAGAGAGAGAGAGAGAGAGAGAGAGAGAGATGGGGGCAAAAGGAAGATTCAATAAAGCAATACTAGAAAACTGAGTTGGAAGAAGCCGCTTTCAACTTTAAAGATATGGAAGACTTCGGAGAGATTATACCTTGCTGAGATGTCCTTGGAGGAAGAGTCCTGAGAGATGGAGATAAAGAATAAATGTGTTTTGTTCATATGGGACACTTTATATCAAAATACCAAAGCAAAACAGGGTAGTAAGAGATTAAAAAAGAGCCAGTAGTTCAATTTGAATAAAATATGGGTTATATGAAGAAGAGAAATGTGAAATAAAGCAACAAATATTGCTCAAAGAGATTGTACAGAGACTTAGATGCCATGCTAAGGAATTAATTTTATCCTATAATTAAGAACTAGAAAATCCTATATTTTTATTGTTATTTTTGTTTGCACAGGGGCACGATATGATAAATACAATGCATTCATAAGAATACATGCATTTTGGAAACCATGAAAGATAGATTAGAGCAGTAGTTCTCAAACATTTTGGTATCAGGACCACTTTACAACTCTTTATTATTTTTTCCTATTTATCAGCTCCCTGCACATTTTTTTTTTACTTTTTGTATAAGATAATTTAGTATTTTATTTTCCTCAGTTACATGTAAAAACAATTTTTAACATTCATTTTAAAAATTTTGAATTCCAAATTCCCTCCCTTCCTCCCTCCCCAGCCCCCCACTGAGAAGTCAAACAATACAACATAGGTTATACTTGTGAAGTCATGCAAAACATTTACATAATAGTCATTTTGTAAAAACCTCAAGAAAAATAAGAAGGTAAAAAAAGTATGCTTCAATCTGTATTCAGACAGCATTAATTCTGTCTCTGGGAATGGATAACATTTTTCATCATAAGCCCTTCAGAGTTATCTTGGATCATTGTGTTGCTGAGAATAGTTAAGTCATTCACAGCTGATCATGTTATAATATGGCTGTTACTTTGTTTTTGTTTGTTTGCTTTTGGCTAGGCAATGGTGTTAAGTGACTTGCCCAGGGTCACACAGTTAGTATTATGTGTCTGAGGCTGGATTTGAACTCAGGTCCTCCTGAATCCAGGGCCAGTGTTCTATGCACTGTGCCACCTAACTGCCCCGTGGCTGTTACTTTGTACCCTGTAAGCCTTTCCAAGTTTTTTGTTTTTGTTTTTGTTTTTTCTGAGAGCATCCTGTTCATCATTTCTTTTAGTACAATAGTATTCCATCATAATCACATAATCACAAATTGTTAAGCCATTATCCAATTTATGGGCATTCCCTCAATTTCCAATTCTTTGCCACCAGAAAATAGCTGCTATAGATATTTTTGTACATATCCTTTACGTTTTTGTTTTTTTATCTCTTTTGGGATACAGACTTAGTAGTGGTATTGCCAGGTGAAAGGCCCTTTGGGTGTCTTTATAGTCCTTTGGGCATAGTTTAAACTGATCTACAGAATGGTTGAATCAGTTCACAACTCCACCAACAATGCATTAATGTCTCATTTTTCCCACATCCTCTGCAACATTTGTCATTTTCCTTTTCTCTCCTATTAGCCAACCTAATAGGTATGAGGTAGTACCTCAGAATTGTTTTAATTTGCATTTCTCCAATCAATAATGAGTTAGAGCAATTTTTCATATGGTTATAGATAGCTTTGATTACTTCATCTGAAAACTGTTCATATCTTTTGATAATTTATCAATTGGGGAATGGCTCTTATTTTTATAAATTTGATTCTGTTATCTATACATTTGGGAAATTAGGCCTTTATCAGAAAAACTTTCTTCAAATTTTTTTTTCACCATTATTATTACTAACTGTATTTCCTTCATCCTATTCTTGTCTCCATTACTCTATTCTCCCTCTCCTTTCACCCTGTCCCTCCTCAAAAGTGTTTTGCTTCTGACTACCCTGTCCCCCAATCTACCCTCCCTTCTATCAATGCCCCTCCACTTCTCTTACCCTCTTCTCTTCCTCCTATCCTATAGCATAAAATAGATTGAGTATATATGTTTTTTTCCCTCTTTGAGCTAATTCTGATGGGATTAAGGTTCACTCACTCCCCCTTACCTCCCCCTTCTTTCCTTCTACTATAAATGCTTTTTCTTGCCTCTTTTATGTGTGATAATTTGCTCCATTCTACCTCTCCCTTTCCCTTTCTCCTAGTACATTCCTTTCTCACCTCTTAATTTTATTTTTCTTAGAAATCATCCCTTCATATAGACAGAAGGCATAGATGTCAGTTATACATATACACATATATGTATATACACCTTCTAACTGCATAGGTGTGAGTATATACATACATATATATATACACACACACATATACACATATATATACATATATATAATATACACATATATATATATACCTTCTAACTGCCCTAATAATGAGAAAGTTCTTATGAGTTACAAGTATTATCTTCCCATGTAGGAATGTAAACTGTTTAACCTTATTAATTCCCTTACGATTTCCCTTTCCCATTTACCTTTTTATGCTTCTTTTGATTCTTGTATTTGAAAGTCAAATTTTCTATTCAGCTCTGGTCTTTTCATCAAGAATGCTTGAAAGTCCTCTATCTCATTGAATATCCTTTTTTCCCCCGAAGGACTATACTCAGTTTTGCTGGGTAGGTGATTCTTGGTTGTAATCCTAGCTCTTTTGCCCTCCAGAATGACATATTCCAAGGCCTCTGATCCTTTATGAAGAAATTGCTAAATCTTGTGTTATCTTAACTATCTTTTATTGTTTCTTTCTGGCTGCTCACAATAGTTTTTCCTTGACCTAGGAGCTTTGGACTTTGGCTATAATATTACTATTGTGGAGACAAAATCAACAGGACTAGGCAAATGGCTGGATATGGAGGGGGAAGTGAGTATAAAGAGAATAAAATGTAACTTTTAAATTTGGAGCTTGGCTATTGGGGAGATGGTGTGCCATTGACAGCAATAAAGAAGTTGAAAGAAAGGGAAAGTTTTGGAGGCAAAAATGATGAGTTCTGTTTTTTATTTGTTGAGCTTAAATTGTTAGTGCAATACCAAGATGAAGTTGTCCACCAGGCAGTTAGAAATTGTGGCTCAGAATGTAGATTAAGGAGATCTTTGCAATGAGATGATAGTGGAAGCTCTGATAGTTTGTTGATTGCCAAGAAATAATTTATATTTAGAAAAGAGGGCCCTGTTGAGCTTTGGACATCACTCACATTTAGTCTGAAGGAAGAGAAAGGGCAAAAGAAGACTGAAAGAGAGTAGCTCGAGAGGTGAAAATTAAGAACTTTTCTCCTTTTTCAAGAATAGAACCTCCATTTACTATATAAGTATTTTAAATGTCTATTTCTATGTATAGATAGTTATAGAAAATTGCTTACTCTTTTAATTGGTTAGAAAAGTAGCTTGTAAATAATTTTAGAAGGAAGTCAAACATGATGAGATCATTGATCCTGCATGGAGAAAAAGGCTTTTAAAATGTGGTAGGTTGGCTTCTGTCCTATAAAGATAAGGTTTTGTCCTGCCTGTAAGCCGGGGAATGGACTAGATGACCTCTCAAGGTCCCTCTGAGTCCTAAGATTCTAGGATTCTATTTGTATTCTAGAAAATATGCATGAACATAGGAATGAAAGTGTTTATGCCCTCGGGTTGTCTTCAGCATTTATAAAAACAAAGCATAGATAACAAAAGACATCAGGGAATGAATACAATAGAAAAAGAGAAAAGATGAAAGAACAGGTAAGAACAAAGAAATGGAAGGAAAAAAATACCACTGAATGGCAAGTTTAATCAAAAGGGAAAATCCTAAGTTTCCAAATGACAGCCGTGATTATTCTTTGAAACAGAAAAGAAACATCATAACACACTTGTCTAAATATCTCCAAAGGGAGCAGGGCGGAGGATGATATATTTAATCACAAACTACCAGTATCTTTTAGAATCACTATCTCCTTTTGTTAGTACTTTCATATTTAACACAAAGAAGTAATGATTTTTTTTCCAACTTAGAGAGTGGAACCATCACAGTCTACTTTTAATAACTTTATTTATACTATTATTCTTCAAGGATATATGACATGCTATAGACTTTCCCTCCTTTTATCAAGGCATATAGTTATCCTTCCTCTTCCTAGAAGATGATCTTCATGGTTCATTGTGGCCAAAACAGCTTATCATCTGGTGGCCCATCTTCTGGTAAAGAACTTTGCCAAATTTACCTAGACTAGTTTTGGAAACTGTCAATTATTAACAAGCTCATGCTTAAAGTTTGATAAATCTCTGACTTGGAATAACCTTTGTTCTGTTTTCCTTTGTGTTCTACTGGGATATCCTGAGAGAACTCATTGTCACTTCTCATTATGAGATATCAAATAGGACTTAAGTATATAACACCAGAAAATTAACTATTTTTTGAGTGTGCCTAAGAATAACTCATTTAGTCAACACCACAGCAGAACGCAATCACTCCCCACAATCCCTTTTCATCTGGAAAGAACCAAGAATTTCCAAAATTCAAAAAAAGGAAAGTTCAAAGTCATACTGTTGAAAGGAAAACTCTTCATTTGGGCTTTCACACTGATTAATGATGCAAAACTCAGGACAAAGAGAATTAAAAGGATTTTTATTATTAGTAAGTCAATGTAGCAACACATTGATGAGCTGATCCCTGAAGATCAGCAATGGCTTCAAGGTAGGGACAGCTTTTGTTAGTGACTTTAAATTAATCCAGATAACCTCAGTGAAAGAAGTGGGGCCCCTGAATCTCACTTCCTCCCCAAGATAGCAAGAGTGACAGTTGCAGGTAGGGGTATTAAGGAAGAGCAGGTGATATAAAAACTACAGACTTGGTGTCTCCTTCCTCACCAGAGCCTCCCCCAATATTGTTTGATAAGCAAGGCTGAGAACAATGGGTAATTGAGTCACCATACCTTTTAAGAATGCCACCATGCTGGATCTATGCCCGTCCCCTAAAATGGAAAGCTTAATCTGGACCATTTCCTCTATTACTATTTTTGGGTAAGAAAATTAACATTTAATTTGAAAAGGAAAAGGAGAACCTTTTTCTTTTTCCCCAAGCATTTCAGCCTACTTGCCACTAAGATGAACTGGTAAGGTTACCATGACTAATCCCAGACCAGGTCAATTCAACTTTATTCGAGGTAATTGAACAAAAAAAGAGCTCTAGAAGGAAATTCCCAAGGTTGATATTTGAGATAATTCCCCCTACACCTCAAACAGGGAATTGTCAAAGGGGTCCACACTCCCTGACTCACTAGTTATAGGCTGGCCTCACTCTTCCCAGAGAATCAAACCTCTATTACACAACAGATATTCTTGGAACTCTGGAAGAAACTTGCAGAGTAAGCAATGATACTAAAGGCTAGCCTCTCTCACCAAATATCTATAAGAATTTACTAAGTGTCTACTACATATCAGACACTGTGCTAAGCTCTAGGGACAAAAATAAAGGCAAAGATAGTCTCAGACCTAAAAGAGCACACAATCTAATGTGAAGATACAACATGCAAATAACTACATACAAGTAAGATACATATGGGATAAACTGGAAAAAAATCTCAAATGGGAAAGCACCAACATTCAGGAGGCTTAACACAGGCTTCCGCAAGAACTTGAATTGCAAGCGCTCTCCCTAACCAAGGGTACCTTCACCTGCATCAACCACTAGACATGGTCATTCATATCCCAGGCACCATAAGATGTTCATCTACTTTCTTAGGGATTCTTAACTTTTTTTTGTGTGTGTCATGGATACCTTAGGAAACATAGTGAGGCCAGAGGCCTTCTTCTCAAAATAATGTATTTAAAAGCATAAAATAAAATGCATACTATTACAAAGGAAGTCAATTATATTGAAAAACAGTTATAAAAATCTTTTAAAAATCAAGTCCTTGAAAGCCAGGTTAAGTGCCTGTGAGTGTCCTTCAGGCTTGCATGGGGCATTCCATTTCGGTTACATCGGTGTTCACATCTGGTCTGGTCCTCATTCTGATATACATGGAAGTCAAAGGCCTAGGGTCTGGGTGATTAAGTGAGGCAGCAACAATTCCTTGTTCTCTGTTCCCTTCAGCATCACTTGATATACTGTACTCTTCAGAAGACCCTATATCTCTTGACCTGGTAATATGATTAAGATAAAGATTTTTTTTATATCTTTTTAGGTGCACCTGTACCCTTATTCCTGGAAACCTGCCACACCACCCCTGGTCATCTAACTACTCCAGCACTTTTTTTTTTATACTGGAAAATTTTTTATTGTAGGTAAAGTGGGATAGCTGGACACAGATTAGATGATTCCAATTTTGTTAGCAACATTTAAAGCATTGTAGTCTGGAGCAAGTTGGACATAAGCCTTCTTCTCACCATCAGGCTGGATCAGCATGTTAACCTTGGCCACGTTAATATCACAGACCTTCTTTCCTGCCTGCTTGAGCTGATGTTTGTTGGCTTTGACATCCACAATGAAGACCAGGGTGTTGTTGTCCTCAATTTTCTTCATAGCGGACTTAGTGGTCAAGGGAAACTTAATGATGGCATAGTGCTCAAGCTTGTTCCTCCAAGGGGCACTTTTCCGGGGGTATTTGGGCTGCTGTCGAAGTCTTAGTGTCTTGGGTCACCAGAATGTGGGGGGCGTTTGGATCTTCTTTTTGTGACTATGAACACCCTTCAACAGTGCTTTCTTGGCCTTCAAGGCCTTGGACTTAGCTTCTGTCTTGGGGGGATAACTGCTTCGTTCTTCATCTTCAGCACCATCTTGGGGGAAAGGCTACTCCAGTACTTCTTAAACTGTAGGTCACAACCAGGGGTGGTACCCACAGTTTAAGAAGCACTGAAGGGGTCTGCAAGTGGAAAAAGTTTCAAAAGCCCTGATCTACCCTATATCTATGCATCCCTAGCAGCTCATCTGCATTGTGAATTCTGTGCACACTGCCCTTCTTTCCCAACTACCCAAGGTGAAGTCAAAAATTCAACCATCTTCAGCCTGGGAGCAGCATGGCTATCCTAGGTTTCTTCTATTTCTGCTAATCCTAATTGACCAAAAACAGCAGTTTTGGCCCAGCCATACACGATCAATATCTTTAAATACCCTTCCTAGCTAATGCTGCCCCTAAGCATTAGAAATACTCCTAACGTAACTTCAGTTGTTTTTTTCTTCTCCTGGGCTCTAATGGTTTGTGAAACAGATTCAGTAGAGTATGATTGTCCTGGGACAACATGCTACATATTGCATAAAGTTCTACTAGCACTGTCTTCCTCACCCCTGAGGGCCCCATTCTCCCTACAACACTGAAATAATGAATTCTTGAGCAATGAACTCTGTAGCCATCTTGTACCTGTTCAACTTCATATCATAATGATTTATTAAATGAGAGGCTCTGCAGAGTGCCATTCTGGAAAGATCATTCAATTTCATTGAACCTCAATTTCCTTAATTGTCAAACATAAGGTATAGTAGCAAAAGGGATAGAGGTATGGCATTCAAATCAGAAAACAACCCAGTTTGAACATATGACTTCAGATTCTTTCTCTGACATGTTAGCTGTGTGATCCTGAGCATTTACTTGACTTTTGAGCATTCCAGGCAATCCTTGAAGTTAAAAAAAAAAAAAAAAAGAAGGTTCTGTTCTGGGCAATGAACTTGAGATTTCACTGGCATAGGGAACTCCCTTTACCAATGAAGATTAGCACCCTCTCTGCTACTTATAGTGTTAGAGAGTTGCCCGAAGCACTTAGGTTAAGTGACTGCCCAGCTTCATATAACCATTATGTATCAGAGGCAAAACAAAAAACCAGGTTGACTGTAAGTATTAGCTCTCTATCCACCACCATTCATTGTCTATCAATACTATCTTTTGAAGAAGTAGTTTAGCTCCATTTGATGGAGCTCATTTTTACATTATAAAGTCATAGGTTTGTACCAAAAAAAAGAAGATTGAAAGGAGGATAATATTTATATTAGTAACCTGACTTGTTTAATGTTATCACACATGTACATTTTAGGGAGATATTGTCTTTCTTTCTTCTTTTTTTTTTCTCTATTTCTCGAGTTAACACAGCCCCAAAACCAAAATTATCTGGTAGTCCACCCTCCCATGACAAAAATTTCTTATCTTAGTGGGAATTGGTCCTTGAATGTTATCAGTTACTAGGGTTGAAATCAAAGCATTTCTAGCTTACTGGTATCTGTTAAAGCCTGTGTTCTGCTGACATCAGTATCCCTTAGATACTCAAAGAATAAGGAGGAAGGCCTCCAGTGTGGTGGGTGGGGGTAGATCCATGGGTGTGCTGATAAATTAAAAAAAAAAAAAACTCTCAAAGAAAAAAAATGTGCAAGACATAATTTCAAGTTTCACCTGCATTAATAACATTTTCTTTATCACTTTATTAAGTTTGGACAATAAAAGAAATGCAATAACTCAAACCCTAATTCATCATGTTTGCTAAATTCCAAGGTGTAAATGCTCACACTTAAAATTTAACATTTGGCTCATGGCTACTGATTCTAGCACACCTCTGGGTGGATCCTATATGGAGGGTTCATAAAAAGACATGAAAAGAAATTCAAGAAATTCCATAGGATGGGAAGACATAGAGGGGTTACTGTATGAACAGGTTAAGAGAAAATCTTCAGGGAAATCATGGCCCCATGGGAGGATGAAGTAGAAAGCAAAAATTAAAAAAAAAAACACAATCACTGAATGGGAGGCAATGGGGTACCATGGAAAGATTATTAGGTCTGGAAGCAGATGACCTAGTCTCCTAAGCATATACTGTCACTTACTTACCTCTGTGACCTTGGGCTAAGTTGTTTCACTTCTCTGAGCCTTAGTTTCCTCATCTGCAAAATGAGGGGGTTGGACTAGATGGCTTCTGGGGTCTCTTTCAATGACAGTTCTATTGCCCCATGATGTTATGTACCTGTATAAAAGTTATTGGGGCTAACACTGAATCTGGTTAATTGGAAAATCTTAAACCCAATAGTCTTCCTTTGCTCTGATTTTTATGGGGAACCTCCTTAAAGCAAAATAGTAATGGTAACTCTTTTCTATGGTGCTTTTAATTTTACTAAGCTCTTTGGCCATACTGACCCTGTGAAGTTGATGTCTCCCCTGTGAATGGCAGAGGCTTTACCTAGGAAGAATGTTGCCTGATTAAAGAGCACTAAATACTTATGAGTCTGTAATAAATACTATTTTATGAGGCCTCAGATATGGGGAGTTTATGTTGATAAAGTGTTAAGGGTTCAAGGAATGTAATGAGTGCTATTACCAGTATGAAAAATTATACAAATCTATTTTGCAATAAAGCTTTAAAGCAAACAGATTCCCTAAATACTATATGCGTTAGCATGTAAATAAATGAAAACAATTAATTTGCAAACTGAAATATTAAATAGTAGTACAGCAAAGACAAAGTGATAAGTTAAAAGTTAAAGGTCAATTGCAAGTTAAATTGAATTTAACTAGGCCTAATGATTCTTGAAAACTCTTGGTAACACTGCTCTAACTTCAGCATACATCTTAGATAGTAATATGCAAGTTTACAATTGTGCACAGGCCTGAAGCTATTCTGAAAAACTTTCCCACCAACAAGGCCCAGAAAGCCCGGTAGGGACTTCATTTTCAGGATCATTTCCATGGGCTCCTGGCCCAGCAAATTTGATCTACAAATCAGACTGTATCTTCTGGACTCCTGTTGTGCAAGGCCTCTGAGAATGAACAAGATTTTGGAGTGGACCAAAAGAGACAACCTTTCCCTGTAAGTAATCTTTCAAGTCCCACACTCATGCCTTTCACCAATGCATGCCCAAACCTAGAATGTACATTGTCTTCACCTCCTCCTCAGAAAATTTCTAGCTTCCTTCTAAACATAACACAGATGCCACCTTTTCTTTAAGGCCTTTCCTGATGACTTGAGGTAGTAACATTCTCCTCCTCATGAAATAATTTTGTGTAAATTTGTATATACCCTGTTATACTTGAGTACATATTGTAACCTCTCTCACTTCCCCTTTCCCACTCCCAAGGCGAAATTCTTGAAAGTAGGGACTATTTGACTCTGTTCCCTGAGCATTTAGGACAGTACCTTGTTGGTAGGTTATAGGTACTTAATAAATGCTTGTCAAATTAAATTGACAAAGCAATATACTGCCTCCCCTCCTGTAGTGTGCAGACTTTGAAGTGCCACTCCTATCTGGGGACTTTTATTCCCCTGTGTCTAGGAAGATGTGTTGCTAGAGGAGAATCTGTCCTAATCAAAAACCATTATAAATGAATTAAGGGTTCCCAGAATGTGTTACCTGCTGGAATACATCACTATTATATATCACCAAGAGGAAAACACAGCTAAGATACAATAATAGCTCAGCACAACACTTTTCGCCCATCTTATTGCTTAACTGTATTCCCCAAGTGGCAGGCCTATTACATTTCCAAAACACTCCAACATACTAAAGCTAAAGCTGTCGTTCTTCTTCTAACTTGCGAAGTCAGGAGGAAAAGAGATGGTATAATTGAACCTTAGTATTGTATTTCTTTCCATCTTTCTGGCAGAGATTCTTGTCCTGATTGCATTCTTCTGGATATACACATACAAAATTCTATTCAACAAATAAACATTTATTCTCCCTGCAACACAAAGTCAAAAGATCACTCTCCACCAGAAAAGAAGGAAGAGGAATGTTATTTAGGACTGAAAAACCATCCGATTTCCCTACTTATGTTGTCTGAAGAATGTACTCAGAGATACATCTTGGGGCTCAGGTTGGAAAGCTTAACAGAACCTTGAATCTTCAAAAATGAGATCAGCATTTTTTTATTTCCTCCAAAGGGCCCACTAACCTAGATCAAGGAGAAGCTCATTAATACAAAAGAATTAGATAACTCTGTCACATTGTCGGATGGTTCTTAGCTTACCTGTTTAAAAGATTAATGAGAGTGTGCTGCCAAAACACTGTACTTTTGAAAATAATAGTAATAATTCAAAGGCCTCTTACTATTAAAAACAGCATTGCCCACAAAGAAGTTGCTTTAAAAGTGTCATTGGGAATGAACCCATCTGTTTAATTTCTTCTCAGGGTATGTTCTGCCTCCCTTCTCAGATTTATGTTTATCAGCCAAAGGACCGTTCTTGGTGAGGCAGAAGTTGGTACATATCACTTCCAAAAATAGATATCAATAATATTAATATCATTACTATTACTATTAATAATTATAACTATCATTTACAGAGTCCTTCAATGTTTGCATTGTGTTTTACATGTTTTTGTATTTTATCTGATGTTATCTCAATAATAGCTAGGATTTATAAAGCACTTCAAGATTTACAAAGCACGTTAATATTAATAAATAATAAGCAAGACGATTAGTGACAAAAATTTTAAAGAAACATTGAGAAATCCCTAGGGTTCCACAGATTAGTGGTCTGTTCAGAAAGAGTGGTGCTGGAAGCCTAGAGAGGATGACAGAAGCAACTGTAATCTGGGTACCCTCACTAATAGTGTTACCCATATTCAAAGTCATTCAACATGAAGCCAGCTTGCTAAACTACTGAAGGGCATACAAGTATCATGACTTCAGTCTCCATGCCGGATTCATATTACCCTCTGTGATTTTTGATAAGTTTTTTTTTTCTTTCTGCCAATTTTCTATAACATGAACTCTATTGTTTGCCTGATTCAGGCTGACATTGTTTCCTCTTTCCAAGGTTATGTGCCACTCAAGTGTGTCAAATGAAGGTGGTGTTTCATGCAAAGGAAAATAGTGTGATAATGAAGAATGAAGCTCAAGAGGGTGTACCGAAGGAATCTTCCCATCAAAACTTTATTTTGCCAGTCATATAAAGGGGGTTTGAAAAACACAAGGATGCCCTTGGGGGTGGGGCAATATTTGATTGGAAAAAAAGTGAATATCAAAATGAAGCACAAAGCCCTAGTGTCAGCACTCAAAGTCTTCTTGGCAGAATTGATGAATATTTCAACCATTCTATTCACTAATCACAATGCACGAAAAGAACAGCAATTATATTTATGTTAAATATTCTGTTCATATTACCATTTCATAAATCACTCCGAATATTCCCTATACCCTACCTTAGCATACACATAAAAATATTGTTGTCAAATACTAGCAATCACTAACAGTATTTAAATATACTAGAGGAGTCAACTTGGCAAAGCATTATCAGATGAGCTAATTCTGCCAGACTATTTTACTTGTAGATGAGCTGATTTGATTTCTACCTGGCAACAAGGGCAGCTCAATACTGGGTCAGTTATTCAAGGATAGGGGAGCGGCAACATGAGGTGGTAAATAAGGGGAGCTGTCAGCACATCCTCTCAGTGCAACATCATCAGCTTTTCCTGGCTTGAATTCTCTTATCCTGAGTCCACACACACACACACACACACACACACACACACACACACACACACATCTTTCTTCCATCTGCCAGGACATGTTGATGGTACAACAAACCAATTCGAGCCCACGTATTGATTTACACTATGTTACTCTACACATCAATCTTGGTAAAATCTCTCTGTGTGACAGTTTTCTTCAGTTTGGGGGTGGTTTAGGTTTTTGTTATGGCTGGTCTTCAGATAACAATTTAAATAGAGGGACAGACAGAGAGAGACAGAAATCACCATTTTCTAGATATGTTGAAACAGGTGAAGGAGTTCAGCGTCCTGAATGAGGCTGAAAAGCATTCATATACCCAAAGTCATCACCAATTGGTTATTAGTACCCATTCAATGTACCCAAAGAATTCTCAAAACCTAGATTGCACATAGACATGAGAAACAGGCTCCTTAGGAAAGACTTGATACAATCTGACTCTATAGAAGGAAACTAAAATGATTAAGTCTGTCAATTCATTCTCCATACACAATACTCTGCAAAGACATTATAGCACAGTTACCCACTGACAGGAGAATTCTACAACACCTGGACACAAAGCTATGAGAAAGGGGATGTAATGACATCCTCATGATTATCTCCCTTTCTGGTCAATTTCAATCAGATCCTTAATGTGACTTTAATGATGTTTTTTAGTGCTCATTTCCTCTTGGTTTCTTTTTAAAACACTGTACCAATACAATTTCTCTTCAGCCACTGTGGTTTTTTCATTAAGATGATTATAATGGAAGATGACTCTCAGTGGAAATGTATGAGACACTCTTGTTATCCATGCACCATTGTTACAATAGACTAATTGCTCCAGTCTGTCATATGAATGAGTATTTAAAGAGAATTTAATCCCCAATCCACCACATTTGTTGCAATTCTGCATACTAAAGATCTTTATGACATTATTGTAATAAAGTACATAGTAATACCTCACATGCCCACATTCCTGTAATTTAAACATAGTTAAAGTGTTCGAATACATTTTGATTTGTAAATAATTTGCTTTTGGGGGTATGGATGGGGATAAAGAGCGTCTTGCCAAGCATTTGCCAAGAGAAAAAAAGTTTTTGTTTTTTTTTTTGTTTGTGTGTTTGTTTTTTATATTCAGGTAAGCCCCTTAAATATAGGCTATGAACAAATCCAGACTCCTTTTTTTGTGGATTTCAGAGCCCTGCTTCAGTTAGGACCCAGAGCTGAATTAAACACCTCTGGTAAGGGTAAACAGTTAGGAAAAAGGTGAATATCACAGCTCACTGCTTCTATGAGAATGATGACAAATGCACTGAACCCATCTTGAAAGGGATTTAGGTCATTTAGCTCATCTATTGCTATGGAATTATTTCTGAAATTGGGTCTGTTTGTCATATGTGCAACATGACATGACAGACCTGTATCTAAAGCTGCAGCGTACAATTACAAGTCTCCCATGAAAAATAATCAATGCAGTTCATTATAAACCCTGTTGTTTAGAGCAACTGCTGTGTGGTTCAAAGTAAAAGGTATACTTGTCTGTACTGGGGCATGATATAAAGGTTAGAATGATAAGATAGTGACATTATCAAAGAATTGTAAATACATGACATACTGTGCTGGCATTTAAAAAGTTTCTCTTTGCTACAGAACTTCTATTGCCATAGCAATGCACTTTTTACAAAGGCTATATTAATTAGATGCAAATGACTGCAAGGGAAAAAGAACCTTTGAGTGTTTGAGTGCTGATGCTTTAAGAGTGATGCATTAGAGGCTATGATATGGAAGCCATATTGTCAGCTGAACACAGTGAATTTGATACAGTGCCTCTCCAGAAAAGGTCATTGGAGTTGCCATGGCTATAATTGTTTAAAAGTAAGCATGAAGAAACTGGTGGTAAATAAAGGTAAGCGAAAAATTGAACGGTAAGCATAGAAATCTCCTAATGCAATAAAAGAACATGAATGGGGATGATTCTAATGAGAGAGAGAGATGAAGAGATAGAGACCTACAGGCCAACTTTTGACACTCAAAAAATAATTGTGAATTGATTGATATCCCAGACAGTTCTAGCTACTTCTTTCAGTAGATACGTGAACATACTCTTTTGATGATGACCTTGAACATTTTGATTGATTCATTGTCTCCTTTAACTCAGACTTTGTCTAATTACTTCCAAACAGACACCAGAAACCTTGGTAAACCTTATGACCTCAGGTGAGTTATAAGATCACAAATTTAGAGGTAGAAAAAATGTTAGAAGCAATCAAGGTGGAGTCCCTCATTTTATAGATGAGGAAACAGATAGAGAGAAGTTAAGTAACTTGCCCTAACTAGTGTCATAAAGAGAATTTGAACTCTTGTGAAATCTTCATTCTTCCAACTCCTTCCTCCAATATTTATCCACCTTAGAGAGGACTAAATGGGGATAGAAGAAGAAGTTATTGTAAAAAGATCAGCTGCACATTTAGACACTTAACTCAAAGAGATTACACACTGGAAGCCAATTGGATGTTATGCTTAGAGACCCTCACTTGGGGAGTCTAGAAGGGGAGGGAACTGGCAAGGAATGAAAGCTCTTACTTCTTGACAACTTTACCCCGCCCCTCATGCTGAATAGGATATTCAACTCCACCAATAAGGAGAGAGTCCCATAGAAAAGGGCTTTATGACAGGGGTTACATTCTCTCACATAATGCTTTAATTATAGATTTATATATTTAGTACTAGAAAGAACCTTAGGGGCTACATAATCCTCCTCATTTTACAGATGAAGAACTGAGGATCAAGGAGGTTAAGTGACACAGGTAGTGAGTAGGTGAACTGGTGTTTGAATATACATGTTCCTACTGCAAGAAATGCTGTAAATCCAGCATACTAAACATCAAACATTTTCTGAAGAATAACATAAGGTAAGTAGTACAAGTATTAGGATCTCCATTTAACAGAAGAGGAAATTGAATCGTAAAGAATGTAAATGATTTGCCCGTAGTGAAACATCTAGTAAATGTGAAATCAAAGTTTCAGACGCAGGTCTAAGCCTAGCATTCTTCTGGCATAATAATAATAGCTAATAACAAGAGCTGACATTTATATAGTTCTTACTATGTGCCGAATTAGCATAGAGGCTCTCTGCTAAGCATTTACAATTGTTATCTCATTTGATCCTCACAACAATCCTGGGATGTAGGTGCTATTATTATACCCATTTACAAATGAGGAAACTGAGACAGAAACTAAGTGACTTGACTAGGGTAACACAGCTAGTAAATACCTGAGGTAGGATTTGAATTTAGGTCTTCCTCACTCAGGGCCTGGCACTTTACGAACCATGTCACCTACTGGTTGTCCCAACAGAAGATCAAAAGGTTTGGGATGAAATCTTTTGGAAGAGGGAGAAATATATGGATTAATCAAATCATGTTTTTATCCCTTCTTTATTGTTACATGCCCTCTCACTGGTCTTAAATCAGTGTGTGATAATGATGCTGAAAAGGAAGAAAAAATATTCCTATGACTGACAAATGAAAAATACTTCTATTCAAGAGAGAAGAAGGGTAGTAGAACTGAAAGTCAAGTGTCATCAAATCAAAAAATGTCACCCTGTTTCCCAACTCTAGTCAAGTCTGCCTATTTTTGTCTACCTAAAAACTCAGATTTGTCCATAATTAGAATCCACATCTGATCTTCATTAGTAGGTAAAAAGGAAAACCCTGAATCACAGAACTTTCGATTCAATATCAAGGTTTGTTCTCTTTCTCATTCTAAGAACACGAGGCTGCTTGTATTGGTGTGCTGGGTCTAAAGTTCAGGAAGAATTGAGTTCAAATCTGGCTTCATAACTTTATTGACACTGGGCAAGTCATTCAATTTATGGTTACTTTTATTTCCTCGATTATAAAATAGGTATAATAATAGCATTGAGCTCCCAGGATTTTTTGTGAGGAATAAGTGAGATAATATTTATAAAGTGCTTACCATATGACAGGAGCTAAATAAATGTTTATTTCATTTGTAGTGGGTTGAGCTGAGAACATAATCCATTATAGGAAAAAATTATAGAAATATCATATATTAAGAAATACAGGGGCAAATTAACATAGGTAATGGGAATTCTAATAACTTTGATTTATATATATATATTAAAGATTATTGAAAATATGGTCAATTACCTTCTATTCCAAAATTTTTTAAAAAGATTTTTTTAATGCATTATGATTTTTATTCCTGTCTCTTCTCCACAGACTCTCTGCAACCTGCCCAATTTCAAACTCCTTGAATTTACATTTATTCTTATTTTCCTTCTCTTTAACAGCAATAGTAGCAGTAGGAATTTTCCCTTCTACTGCTAACTTACAATCAATTCCTTATTCTGAATAATATTCATTTGTAGTACTGCTTTCTAAGGAATGTTGATTAATTCTTCTTCTTCCTCACCATAATTATTTTCTAGGATAGTCTGGAAAATAGTCACCCAGTAATCTAATTTGTGCTTGGTTTCCTTCTTGATTGTAAGTCAAACAGGATCATCATAGATTTGGAGCTTCAAGGGATCTTAAAGTTCATCTAGTCAAATGCCTTCATTTTACATATGAATTAATTAAAGCACAGAATTGCTAAATGACATACCCCAACTCTCTCATAGCAGAGCTAAGATTGAGACCCTGGTCCTCCCCTACACTGTATAAACTTCTTCTCTTAACCTTTACACAAGATGGGCCATTTGAAGTACAAAATGTTTCATTTTTGACCAGCTGATGTGTAAAAACAAAACTCTCATTTGCATTTTGGGGAAGAATATTCCTTTAAGAAGTTTCACCTAAAAAAAAAAAAGGAGTTCAAAGGGTAAGATAGTGGGTTCTATGTACCCTGGGTCATGAAACTCAATCCTACTCTATGTACTTTTGCCATTTATTCTTTCTTCCTTTTACAATTTCCACATGTACCCAGGAATAGGGCATTCTCTTTGGATTGGGGGTGAAGATTCTGAGAAGAATAATACATGCTCAGAGTAGGTATCCTGAAATTTTATCCCTTCTAAGAGGAACCCATTGTAAAGACCTTTGTTGCGTAAGGCCTCATTTCTATGGGAATACTTCAGGGTGACCCAGAAAAGGATGGAGTCAAGATCGCATAGTAGCAAGAAGTCTAGTCTAATTATCCTCCATATTTCCTCCATAAATATTTAGAAAATGAACCAGACCAAATCCTGATTAGGAGGTTCAATTAAAAAAAAATCAAGGAGTCATTTTTTTTACAGCCCGGGTTGACATAAAAAGACAGAGAAATCTTTGGGAATTGGGGACAAGATCTGACCAAGAGACAGATGGCCAAGAGCCATATTCCAGAATATAGAATATTCTATCACTCAGGGATTAAAAGAAAGGCTGTGTACGAGGGCAGAAAGAGGTCCCAAGGGTCCCTGAAATAATGTAAAGTACAGGAATGGGTATCATCTGGAAGGTCTCTTGCTCACTACCCAATTCCAGGTTACAGATCCACAGTAGACTAAGGACAGAACTTGTGTTAAGGGGTAGCAAAGAAGAACAGTTAAGTATGGGGACCCTAGATATATTCTAGAGACAAACAGATACAGAAGAAAATGGCAGCTATGTGACCCTGACCCTAAAAACAAAGCAGGAGCAAAATTAAAGACTCTAAACAAGTCTGAAGCCTGTAGTGAAAGCACAGAAAAAGGATGTTTGCTCAATTCATTCATTCTGAACCTGCAGAGCTGCCCAGGGACAAGGCAACCAGCATTTTGCTATGATTCAAACTGGGGTCAGTAATTTGAAGAACTCAGAACAGGTGCAGCGAGCAGGTTTTGCCACAGATCACATCATTTTGGGGACACCAAAAGCTCAAGTCCTTAGTCTTAACTCTTCCTTGGATCTTGGAAAAGCACAACATTTAATACTCACCAAAATGAGCAGAAAAAACTTGAGTTCAAAAGCTCAGCCCCGAAAGCCTCCTTCCAAATATTAGCAAAGAACCTAACATAAAGTCAAAAGTCTGGAAGTAGGTTGGAATAATTAGCAAACAGAAAGGAAGAAAGATAAGAAGGAAGGAAGAATCTCACCACAAATAATTATTATGGTGACAGAAAAGCTCAAGACAACTGGAAGAAGAGAATGACTCCAAAACATCTATAACCAAAGCCTCAAAGAAAAATACTTCTTTAATCAGAATTCCTAGAAGAATCAAATCAATAATTGAAAGTGCTAAAAATTCCTTTAAAAAGCAAATGAGAATGGTAAAGGAAGACAATGGAAAAAGTAGGGATACTTTGTGGAAGAAAGATATGGAAAGAGAGTTAACAACTAGGAACAAAATCTTATCCAAGAAAATAATTCCCTAAAAGTTAAAATGAACAAAATAGCAGCTAATGAATCCATGAGTCATCAAGATATATCAAAACAAAGTTCAAAGAATGAAAAAATAGAATATTCAAGACATCTCAGTAAAAATAACTGACTTGAACACAGATGTAGGAGAGAAAATTTAAAAGGAAATGAGAGAAAATTCCCCTTTCCTAGGTAGGGAAGGGGGCATCTTGCTAACTGAGTTGATGCCCTGTACTGTTTTTGCCCTATTCGGACTCTTTTTGTCTTTCTTTGTATCCTCAGCTCTTAACACAGTGCCTGGCACATAATAGGCACTAATACTCCTTGACTTGACCAAGCCTTGGCCTGGCAATAATATATCACCAATTCTTTATCATTCCTCCCTTTCTTTCTCCCTGCCAGAAGGACTTTCCTCTGTTCTATCTCATCCTAAAAAAATATTAATTTGTTAATGATATAAAGTGGTTTTCAATTCAATAAATATTAATTTACTCTTTACTTCTTTCTTCCATCTGATTCTGTTGGCTCATTTAGAACAGGGTATGCTACAGTAGAACAAAAAGTAGATTTAGAGTCAAAGGTACTGATTTGTTATGAATTCAAATTCAGTTTGGCTGTCTGGCTTGTTCAAAGTTTCGCCATACATAAAATAAAGGAGATTCCTAGATTACTGATGGGCTGAGGGAAATATTGAGAAAAGATCTGGTCTTCCCCTAATCTCACCTCCCCACTACAGACATGACAATCTGTTGTTTTGTTGCTCAAATATCTCAATAAATCAATTAATAAACACTTATTAAGAACTTTCTTGTGCCAGGCACTGAGTTAAGCACTGTGTATACAAAAAAAAAAAAGACATAAGACAATGCTTGCCCTCAAGAAGTTTATAATCGAATGGGGGAAGATAAGATGCAAACAAATATATACAAAGCCATCTGTATATATCATAAATGAGAAATAGTTAAAAGAGGAAAGGCACTGGAATTAACAGATATTTAGAAAAGCTACCTGTAAAAGATAGGAGGAAGCCAGAGAAGCCAGTAGGTGGAAATGACAAGAGATCATATGTCAGGCTTCTTGTAGAAAGAGGGATATTTAGTTTAAAAGGAAGCCAGGAACGTCTGCAGTCAGAGTGGAGGAGTGAATACTTTCCAGGCTAGGGATACAGCCAGTGAAAATTCCTGGATTTGAAAGAGGGAGTATATTCTTTGAAGAGTAACCAGGAAGCCAGTGGAACTGGATTGAAGAGTATGGGTCAGTGAATAAAGTGTAAAAAGATTGGAAAGGTAGGAGGGGGCTAGGTTATAAAGGACTTTGAAAGCCACAATTCACACATCAATTATAAGAATGCCAGAGGTTAAGTAAAGATAGCCATACATGTAAAGCAAATTAAGGAAGAGAGCCTAACATATACCTAATGTAAGGAACTTTCCTATCTTTTGGCTTGAAGCAATTACACTGAACTGAAAACTTTATGTCAAAAAATAAATTCTCTAGAACCACAGAAAGGAGAACCACGTGAAGCGTAGTGCCCTTTATATTGTTCATAGGCTGAAATCAAAACAACTATTTTAACAGGGCACTATGTCTGCATCTTAAGGTTTTATTTCCTAGAGTCTTTGGCTTAGAGTCCTGGCCCCTTACTGTCTGCATTCCTTTAGATCAAAGCTGAAAGTGTCTCTAAAGCACATATTTCAAGCATTTTCCAGATGATAAAACCAAAGCTGAGAGAGGTTAAGTGATTTGTCCAAGGCCAAACAGCAAGTTGATGGCTGAATCTGAATTAGAATCAAGGTCCCCTGATTTTTTTTTTAGTGCCCTTTCTGCCACTATGCCAACTTGACTACTTTTTTTTTTGTACACTACTGTCCTAGTCTGAGTTCCTTGATTTATCTTGTCAATCTCCTTGCATTTGACTTATTACCTCCTTGATCCTATTGTACTTACATGTTCCTTTCAATTTAGCTCATCTTGGGATAGTCCACCGGTCTAGCTTTACTCATTCTAACCTAACTCCCTGGCCATTCCTAATCTCTTTTGTCCTGTTGCCTCTCCTAAATCTTGACATAAAAAATAGTTCACCTCCTACTAACATTACTTGGAGACCATCTTATAACCTTTTTGCTCTTAAATGATATTAGAATGGGATAAATTTTATTATAAGCACCCTGAGGATCAGGACTTATATTTCTTTGTATACCCAACAACACCTGAAAGTTCAATAAATATTTGCTAGTTCATAAAATGGTGAACTATTGTAAAGTTACCCTCTTTTTTATCTCCTTCCTCTCCATATCTTCATTTTTTCAACCCATATCTAGTGGATTGAAAAAACAGACTGACACATTGGAGAGAGGTTAGAGAAAACAAAAGGGCTTTAAGTAGCAGCAAAATGTAACAGTCATTCCTCAAAGGCTTGGACTGGCTGCCTTGAAAGGGGACCCATGGCCAAGCATTACTTGGTAAACTGTTACAAGAGGAAAGTGAGGAAAACATATAGAGAAAATCCATTAAGGGGACAAGACCAAGTGACTAGGTGAAAAATATATTTAAAGGGATAGAGAAAAGGTTTTGGTATTCCATAATGCAAGTGGATTGCATTCCAGTAAGTAGGGATATACTCCAGGCTTGAGGGGCATCTGTTTTTCTCCTACTCAAATTTCATAAATGACAAGATTGAAAGAGAAAATAGAACATAAGATTTAGAGTTGGATAGGACTTTAGTGGTTTGTCAAATCCCACCCCTTCCTTTTACAGTTGAAAGACTCAGCTAAATGACTTGCCCAGGTTCAGTCAGCTAAGTATATGAGATAAATTTCAATTCAGTTCTTCTTGACTCCATTGCTACTGCTCTATCCACCATGCAATACTTATTTTGAAACTTCCTAGAAAAATAGTGATATCCATCATCTTTCCTCACTCACTTCCCCAGGATTCAGAAGTAAACTGGCTCTAAGCTCTCAGGACATATAAGAGTCTCTACTCACTCCTTCAAGGTCTAATAATTAGATAATATACACACTTTGATCCTTTGAACACCACAGCTAAATGTGTGGATCATAGTATTGAGTGCTATTATAAATCAATGCCCTCTTGATAAATTATTCTAGCATATTTTTTAAAAAACCTTAGCCCCAAGTGGATCATATAATCTGTGACATCTCTGTGTGCTTCATTTTAATGATTCATGTTCAGAATAAAGTTCAACCTCTGCTAAAAAAATCATTCAAAATTAAATAATTGTTTAGTGAAAACAGCTCACTGAATAAAAGAGATTTAAAAAAAAACCTAGAAGCATGAATTGTCCTTTGAGAGAGAAAGAAAGAAACAGGGTTCCCTAGATCTGCTAATGTTCATTCTATAGGTGTTTGAGAAACCTATCAAATATTCAAAGTGCAAACATTCGCATCTTTGTCCCATCAATATTTATAGCTCGAAAACATATTATTGTTACAAATATGTCAGGTCAATGAAAAATATCCATTTACAAAGGGAATACATAACAAAGGGCAGTTGAACAATATAATTTATTTCTTTCACTGATTGAATGGCCCATAAGTAATGAGAATTGAAGCTTCAAGTAAGTTATGAAGGTCATCTCCTCTCATGTATGAAAATACATAAATTGTTTATATCACTATTGCTGTAAGACATTCTATCCATTGAGGCTTTTAAAAATTATGGGCCAGATGTTTGGACTTTATGCTATGGATGAGCCCCAAATTGACTCCAAACCTGCCATAGCCTTGTACAGATTTCTCTCACGTGTCTCAGAGGATAGAGATGAATTTTTGTATGTATTCCAAGGTCTTCCTTCATTTCAAAATGTTGCTAATAAGTTATTTTGCTTCAGTCATTGGCTCCAAATCACAGCTTTATATAATCATCCTCTGATGTGACATTTGGGAGATTAATGTTAATCCTCTGGGCTAGGAATTTGTACCTTGTTGCAACCTCTTAAGAACCTACTATATCCAAAGTTTTATGCTGAGATTTCTGACGCCAAGTCCAGTGTTTGCCCCGTAATAGACTATACTACCTATTAAAGAAAGTGGGAACGTATCTGTCCTAATTAGGACAAAGGAAGTGAGGCACAGTGGAAATACTGTTGGTCTTGGGATCAGAAGACCTGGGTTAATTTTTTTTTTTCTCAGACATGTGTGTATAACCTTGAGAAAGTCACACTATAGATTAAGAACTGGAATGACCTTATAGGCCAATGAATTTAACTCCTTCTTTTATCAGGTGAGGAAACTGAGGCCCAGAGATACAAATTTACTTGCCTGGAGTCACACAGTCACTTAGCATCTAAAGTAGTATTTGAACCCAGGTCTAGGTCTTATATTCTGTCCACTAGTATAAATGTAATCTTAGCAGCTCATGATATTCTGCCTTTAATCACATGTCACTTTTTCTACCTTTCTCCCATTTTCTCTTCAACTCTCTCATTTTTTGTTTATCTCCTTCCCTTATATTATGGCCACCATGAACTGAGGCCTAGAAACGTGGCTTAGCTATTGGGTACCTTTAGAAATAAAGTCACTGTTGGCCTCTGATCAACATACATTTTTGCCTTCCCACCCCTAGTATTGTGAATAGCATCTGACATTTATATAGACCCTTAAGGTTTGAAAAGGATTTTACACATATTAGCTGTATGACCTTAGGCAAGTAATTTTCCTCTCTGTAGCTGAGTGTTTTCTTTTGTAAAATGAATGCTTATAGTTCTAGAATTGGAAGAAAAGCAAGCTAATCTCTTCCTTCATTTTTTAACAAGTCCCACACAGGTTGAGTGACTTGCTTAAGGCCATGCAAATAGAAAACACCAGATGCAGGACTTGAATCCAGATCTCTTGGCTTTGGGGACAAAAGCATTTCCACTCTATCATACTTCCTTCCATTTTGACCTCTAAGGTTTCTTCCAGCTCTAAAGTTATTTCAGGATTGCATATCCAACCTATAACCCTGTGAGATAAGTGCCCTAGGCCCTACATTCTCAGTTTTATGATTATGAAAACTAAAGCTGAAAGGATTTATGACTTACTGAGTTATATGGCGGGTGCATGTCTGAAATAGGTATTATATTTAAGGCATCCCGACTCCAATTCTGGCATTTTATCCTCTGTCACACATTGACATTACTCTTGGTAAGGAGGAGTCATTCATACTCTCTCTAATAGGCAATGTGGTACTTTGGAAGAAGAAGTGAATTTGGTGTCAGAAGAACTAGCTCCATATTTTGCACATAGTAGATATTTCATAGTAATTGAATAAATCAATTACTTTGGTTGAAATTCCAGCTCTGCAACTTGATGTCCACACCATCTTGGGCAAGTCATTACACCTATCAAGGATAGGTGTACTGAAGGAGACAACTTCTAGGACCCAAGATGGCAGGGTAAGCAGTAAATTACTGCAATTCTTCCATACTCACCTCCAAAAAATCATAAAATAGAGCCCCAAAACAAATCCTGGAATAGCAAAACTAGCAAAAAGATGGGGTGAAACAATCTTTTAGCCCAAGAAACATTGAGGATCAGAAAGAAAGGTCCATCTCACACAGCTGAAAGGGGAGCACATTCCATGATGGGAAGCATCCCAGCAAGCCAGCAGCAAGCCCCACCTCAGCAAGCCATCAGATCCTGAACTGCAGGGTAGTGGAACAGGCAAATACCAATACCAGGATCCCCCCATATGTCTTAGCCAGGGCAACTAGCACACTCCAATTCAGAGAACCACCACATGCTTCACTGTAGCCCCAGGCTAACAGCCACTTCCAGCAGGCAGACCCCCCACAAGCTTCAGCACAGCCCTGGCTAAACAGGTGCCTACCTTAGGGATGCCTAAGCAAACAGGCAGCTACCAACATTGGCCTGCAACACTTTAGTGTAGCCCCAGGCAAACAGGCTTGACCATACATGTTTCAATGTAGCCTCTGCAAAATACAGAAACACCCCACCAACCTCAGCACATTCCAAACACCACCACTAAAACCCCCAGCTCATCACCAGGTAAGCCGCCAGACTTCTATGGTCTCCAGCAGTGCCAGCTAATCCTCATTGCATCCCCACAGTGTAGCACTAGACACAAGAGACCCTGTGAACCTCAGGGCAATATCAGGGCAGCCCAAGGTAAACAGCTAGGATCTGCAGCTACTAACACAAGAAGCCAGAGACAATGCCTCTGCTACCCTGGAAGCAGAGCTTAAATTTAAAAGTACGGAAAAAGACCAAAATGAGCAGAAAACAACAAAAACAAAAATAATCTAACCATAGAAAGTTATTATAGTGACAGGGAAGATCAAGGCACAAACTCAGAAGAGGACAACAATGTCAAAATACCTGTGGCCAAAGCCCCAAAGAAAAATAGGAATTGGTCTCAAGCCCAGAAAGATCTCATGGAAGAGCTCAAAAAGGTGCTTAAAGACCATATAAGAGAGATAGAAGAAAAATTGGGAAAAGAAATGAGAGTGATGTAAGACAATTATGAAAAATTAGTCAACAGTCTGGAAAACTGCTTATAAGCCAGAATTGGATGAAAAGAAAAGATACAAAACTCCAATGAAGAAAACAATCCCTTAAGGAGTACAATTGGCCAAATGGAAAAGAAAGTACAAAAGCTGATTGAGGAAAACGATACCTTAAAAATTAGAATTGAAGAAGTGAAAATTAATTATTAAATATCATGAATCAATCCAAAAAATTCAAAAAACTGAAGAATGGAAGAAAATATAAAATACCTCATGATAAAAATAACTGACCTGGAAAATAGATCCAGGAGGGATGATATCAGAATCATTAGACTACCTGAAAGCCAAAATCTGAACGTGGATCTAGATAGCATCTTTCAAGAAATTATCAAGGAAAACAGCTCTGATGTCCTGGAGTCAGAGGGCAAAAATAGGCATTGAAAGAATCCACTGATCACCTCAGGGAAGAGATCCAAAAATAAAAACCCCAAGGAATATTAGCCTAATTTCAGAACTATCAGGTCAAGGAAAAAATACTACAAGTGGTCAGAAAGAAACAATTCAAATACTGGGGGGTCACAATCAGGATCACACAGGACCTGGCAGCTATAACATTAAATAATCAGAGGACATGGAACATGATATCCCAGAGGGCAAAGTCCTATGATTACAACCAAGAATCACTTACCTGGCAATGAAATAGAAAAAATTCAAGGCTTCATAAGAAGATCAGAACTAAACCAAAAATTTGACCCCAGTATCAAAACCCAAGAGAAGCATAAACAGGTAAAAAGGGAAAACAAAACATAAGGGATTCAATAGAGCTAAACTGTGCATCCCTACATGGGAAGATGATACTTGTAACTCTTAAAAATTGTATCACTAACAGTACAGATAGAAGGAATATATATATATATATATATATATATATGTATGTATGTATGTATGTATATAGACAGAAGGAAGAATTTGAGGGAATGACCAAAAAAAAAATGAAGGGATGAAAAAGGAGTACAAAAGGTGCAGAAGGAAGAGAGAAGAGAGGAATGAAGAAGTAGAATGGGGTAAATCATCTCATATGAAGAGGTAAGAAAGACCTATTACAGTGGAGGGGAAAATGGGAGGGTGGGCGAGGAGCATAACTTGAAACTTACTTTTATCAGTATTGGCTCAAGAGGGAATAATATACACAATCAGTTGAATATAGAAAACTATCTTATCCTATGGGGAAGTAGGAGGGGGAGAGATTAAATAAAGGGGGGACATCATGAGGGAGGGAACTTTCAAGGAAGTGGTAGATAGAAGCAAAACATCGGTGAGATGGGAAAGGGTGAAAGGAGCAAGAGAGGACAAACAGAAGGAAGAATAAGATGGAGGGACATACACAGGTAGTAATCATAACTGTGAATGTGAATGAGATGAACTCTCCAGTTAAATGGAAGCATATAGCACAGATAAAAAACCCAAAATCCTCCAATATGTTGCTTACAAGAAACACACTTGGGTAAAGTCAAGGGACTGGAGCAGAATCTCTTAGGCTTCAGCTGAAGTTAAAAAAAAAAATTAGGGGTAGCAATCCTGATCTTAGACAAAGTAAAAGCAAAATATACCTAATTAAAAGAGATAAGGAAGGAAATTATATCTTGCTAAAAGGTACCATAGACAATGAAGCAATCACATTAGAAGAGCTAGTGACAGTCTACCTGACAGATCTATGGAGAAAGGAAGAATTCATTACCAAGAAAGAGATAGAGAGCATTATGAAATGTAGAATAGATAATTTTCATCATGTTAAATTAAAAAAAAATTTTGTACAAAACCAATGCAACCAAGATTAGAAGGAAAACAGAAAGGTGAAAAACAATCTTTATAGCAAGTATGTCTGATGAAGGCCTCATTTCTCAGATATATATAAAGAAGTGAGTTAAATTTATGAGAATATAGTCCATTCTCCAGTTGATAAAGGGTCAAAGGATATGAACAGACAAGTTTTCAGAGAAAGAAATCAAAGCTATCTATAGGCATACGAAGTACTCTAAATCCTTTTTGATTAGGGAAATGAAATCAAAACAACTATGAGGTACCACCTCACACCAATCAGATTGGCTGATATGACAAAAAAGGTAAATGATAAATGTTGAAGAGAATGTTGGAAAATTGGGACACTAATGGGCTATTGGTGGGTTGTGAGCTGACCAACTACTCTGGAGGGCAATTTGGAACTATACCCAAAGGGCAACTAAACTATGTATAATCTTTGCTCTAGCAAAACCATTGATCATAAAAAAGGGAGAAGGACCTACATGTGCAAAAATATTTACAGCAGCCCTTTTTGTGGTGCCAAAATATTGGAAATTGAACTGATGCTCATCAATTGGGGGATGGCTGTACAAGCTGTAGTATATGGATGTAATGGAATACTATTGTGCAATAAGAAATGATGAACAGGCAAATTTCAGGGAAAAAATGGAAAGACTTGTACGAACTGATGCAAAGTGAAATGAGCAGAACAAGGAAAATATTGTACACAGTAACCCCAACATATTGCAATGATCAACTATGAATGACTCAGCTCTTCTCAACATCACAATGATCCAAGGCAAGTATGAAAGATTCATAAAGGAAAATGTTATCCATATCCAAATAAAGAACTGATGGACTCTGAATGCAGATTGAAGCATATTTTTTTTATTTCATTATTCTTTTTTGTCTTTGTTTTCCTTTTAATGTTTCTTTTTGCACAACTGTGACAAATATGGAAATATGTTTTACATGATAGCACATGTATAAACTATATCAAACTGATTACCATTTTCAGAGGAGGGAAGAGAGGAAGAGAGAAAAATTTAGAACTCAAAATCTTGTAAAAATGAATACTAAAATTTTTTTGTTTGTAATTTGGGGAAAATAAAATACTGTTTAAATAAAAAAATAAAATTTAAACATTTCAAAAAGGGTAGGTGCACTGAGACCACTAGTTGGCATTTATGATAAGAGAAATTATTAAACTGGTTGCAGTATATGTGGATTGCCAAATACTGAAAGAGTGCCTCAAATTTGATCAACATTTTCAAAGATCATTGCATTGGAGGATGAGAACAACAAATATTCTCCACATCTATAAAAGGGGATAATAATGACAATAACATTTGTAATACTTCCAATACTTACTGGTTGTATCATACTGGGCAAATAACCTATCCTATTTGTGCTCTAGATAATTCTCCAAGATTCTAACTTGCAGAGAATTGCCAGCCTGCCTTGGTAGAGAGAATTTCTTCTTTTTGGAATTCCCCATACCAATGAAATCAAAGGTTCAGTCCTTATTCCTAGTATCTACTTCATTGGGTGGTGGTGGTGAGGAAAGTACTTTGTAAACTCCACATACTTATTACTTATGCTTCATTATTTCCAAGTATCTGTGATATCATTGATAAGGATATACTTTCTGTGGGTATTGAATATGATGTTTTTAAGTATCATCCTATGTGATTCTTGTCAATATAGAACATGTCCCCAGAGTCCTGGTGTGGTTTTAACGTATTAAAATTGCAATAATTTTTCATATATCTTGCATATAATATGTTATATATTAGATAATAATAAATACAAAATAATAAATACAGAGGGGCACAGTGGATAGAGCACCGGGCCTGGAGCCAAGAAGACCTGAGTATAAATCCGACCTTAGACCAGACACTTGACACTTACTAGCTGTGTGACCCTGGGTAAATCACTTAGCCCCAATTGCCTCACCCTCCAAAAAAAATGATAAATAGAGGGAAAGCACATGTGTATATATATATATATATATATATATATATATATACACACATAAGATCAGGTATTCTTGGATTAATAGAACTAGATTTTTCTACTTTCATAGACTGTACCCTTGCTTCAGGACCCTATGTCTATAGAGTCCATGACTAAGCTGCCTTTATTCATTGACTTTCATGCATATAAGGATGGTCTGGACCACTTTTCTGAAATAATAATATAGGTTCTTCAGAATGGTCTTTTTCCAGATGATGAAATATTTGCTTTTTCCTTTGCTTCTAAGTGGGCACGAGAACCTAAGCTACTTACGTCAATACACAGGGTCAAGTGCAAATAGAGTAAGGCAAGGCTAGGAGAGGAGTATCAAGATACAGCTGTATGATGTGAAGAGCTCCTGGCATGAAGGGAAAACAGAGGGCCCAGAGCCAGGCACAGGCTCACCTGTGGCTTTTGAAACATTGGAGCAGAGGTTGCCACTTCAACCCCAGGAAATGAGGAGGCAAGGGTGGAAAAGCAAGCAGATGCAGCTGTTAGGTTGAGGGTTTCTTGACTGATGGGGCAGTCCAATGATTCAAAACAAGCTGTATATTGGACTTTACAGATATCTGTTTTTAATATGAATTTATCCAAACAGGAAACTGTATAGACAGACAGGTTCTAAGATAGTGGCTCTTAACCTACAATCCATGAGGTTTTCTTTTTCTTTAAATATTTTGATACCTTTTTTCATTATAATTACTTTCCTTTGTAATCTTATGTATTTTATTTTATGCATTCAAGTATATTATTTGAAGGTGTCCATAGGCTTCAGGGGCCCATGACATAGAAAAGTTAAGAATCTCTCTTTTGAAAAGATATCCTATAGCTGGGATCAACACACTGTAGTCATTTTCTAAATGTTATAAAGCTGAAGTTAGCAAACCATAGCCCAAGAGTCAAATCTACCACTTGTTTTTGTATAGTCCATAACTTAAGAATAGATGTAAAAATGATTCCTGCTTTATACAATTCAGAAAATATACCACTAAGTGAAATAATCTATGTAAAGTATTTTGTAAATCTTAATGCATCATCTAAATAGCTATTATTATTATCATCATCATCACCGTCATCATCATTATTAATTACCATCAGTCACTGTGCTGCTATTCATGAAAGCATCTAGGAAGATATTTCCTAAGGGAAAGCAATAAGTTGGAAGCAATAGTGGTTGGCAAGGTACTCTTCCTGGGCCAAAGATGAAAATGGAAGTAAACATAAGGAAAATGGAGTGGTATGGACTTCCTCCCCAATTTTCATAGTAACAATAAAGGACATTGTTTATATGAATTTTTTTTTTACATCAACGACTTACTTTTGTTGGAGAAATGAAAAAATATCATCATAGCCCATTTTGCCATCAGTTAGAAAATCCACTGAACATTTTTTTGAAATGCATACACTTTTTAATGGTGAGAAGTTTATGAATAGAAATGGAAATGTGATAATTTATGCTTTTATGTACTAAGACCACTAATTGGCATACACGATACATGAAATTATTAAACTGGTTACAGCTTGTGTGGAATAAAGTAAAAATTCAAAATGACACCACATATTTGAGCAGAATTTTAGATCATTGCATTGGAGGAGAAATTTCACCACAATGCAACGGTATTTAAGTCAGAAATTGGACAAACACCCAGTGTATATAATCACTTGAAGGCAACATGACAAAAGAAAAGAAGGATGAGGTAATCTTGAATCACTTATTCTCAGAAGTATCAACAAAGAAGTAATGTAGAAATAGGTGCATTGGTGTGTCAGACCCAGATGTACCTCATCCTCAGAAATATATTCAAGTGACAGTCGATATTGAATGTGATAAAAAATCCCATACACAATATTATTATAATTTTTTTGGTAGTAACAAAATGCTAGAAATAAAGTACATGCTCATCAATTGGGGAACAGCTAAATAAACTTTGGTGTATGAATAAAATGAGATGTCAGTGAAACACTGAAACAGAAAAAGACATAAAGGCTTACATTATGTGATAAAAAGTATACACAATATAGCCAATGAAACCACCACAAAACAAAGGAAAATTATTGTTGCAAAATTATGAAGAAGTAATCTGGCCCCAAAGAAGAGATATTAGAAGATATCACTTACACTCTTTTTCGTATTTGGGAGGTCAATAGGTGTGGAATTGTGTATATTGTTGGATTTTTTAAATGCATTGATGAGTTTTTTTTTTCTTAAAAATATTTTGTTATATAAGTAAGTTTACTAGGAAGGAGAGGGGAGGAATACTGCAGAAAATTAGGGCAACATAAAAATAAAAGGTATAAAAATTCATTTTAAAATACTTTTGACTTACTAATTGACTGTATTATTAATATACTTATTTTGCAACAGATATATTATAATGATGTATACTCATTGTATTGAATATAGCCAGTTTTAATGTATTATCTATAGTTAAGTAGGTCAGGAATCTACAATTGTAATAATAATGATGTGTATATATTATAGATGCTATATTTAAATTTTATTATGTGTATTATTATTATTATCATTATGTTACTTTTCTCATCTTTTTCAATGGAGTTCAAATAGATATGATTCTGGAACAAATTGTTATTCTACTGTTATTCTATTTAATGTCCTATGGACACTAAAAGATGGATAAAATAATTACGTGTTGTAGTTGAATGAATGTATTAGCATATAATATAAACTCATCTCCTGTAAGCTCACTAAAAGCATCTTCAGGAAACTCCTTAACTGATAGAATAAAGAAGATTATGGTACCTCATCATGTTTTCACAGAACTTTGATTTCTTCTGCTTGATCTCTACATTTTAAAAACTTTTTATTTTAAATAGCTTAAAGATGATGCATATAGGGTATAGTAACATTTATTAAATTTTTAAAAAAAAATTAAAAATTTAAAAATTTTTTTAAAAAGTTTTTATGGCTGGATGATTGTGTATAGCAGTTCATTCTGGGCTAATATTCCAGTTCTAGCAGAAATTATTTGTTGAGTTCTCAAGGATACTTTCAGGTCTGTATTTGCCTTATGAGATTTTATTATCTGCTAGACCATGATAAAATCATGAGCCTTTGATGTATAATTCTAGTCACCAAGTTATGTCTTGATTAATATTTAGTAAATTCTAAATTTTTGTAGCCCACAATGAAGTCTTTCTACCATTTCCTTTCAAATTCTGCATTGTTGTTATCATGTTCTCATTTTTTTTTTTTTGGATGAAGTTCATGTAGAAGTGGCCTAACACCAAGTTGCTTTTTATATTTATTATTCTGCAAACTCTTGCAAAGGTGAATAAAATTATTGCTTTCCTGTAATTAAGAGGATTAGAATATAATTGACAAAACTACTATAACATACAAGATAACAGAAATTACATGTAACTTAACCTACTCCCACATGGTTTTCATTTCTTTTATTAAATAAGTTGAAAGCTTTTCATTGTATGTAGTTTGGGGATTGTAAGAATTGAATATGAGTTCAACTTTTTAAAATGTTGCTTTGATATTTTTATGAGTCAATGTTATGTCTGCAGGCAACTTTTATATCAGTGATAATATTGTACTTACAATCCATTGGTTTAGTTCCAAAGGACATTTTGGAATTTGTATTTTTGATACAAGGACTTGAAATCTGATCATTTGTAAAGGATAACCAGCTCCTGATCAATGATTCTAGCCTCCTAATTGTGGCTTCTGAAGAATGCTAAAGTCTAAAAATCTCAGTTATAGACTATTCAGTTTCTAATACATGTGCATATTAGGAAATGAAAAAGCAGAAATTATACAAGGTATCTGTTCAGGTTGAGATTTGAGTTCAAATTTGTCTTCAGGTATTTACTAACTGTGTAACTCTTTGAAAATCCTTTGTATGAGCTTTATTTGCCTCAGTTTCCTCATTTGTAGAATAGAGATAATAAAAGCAGCTACTTCTCAGGAATGTTGTGAGGATCAAATAAGATAATAATTATAAAGTGCTTTTAGCATAATGACTGGCATGTATGAAACAATATATAAATTTTAGCTATTATTATTAACTATTTTTACTAAATATTTAGCATGCACAAAATACCTAGAAAGCCACAATCAGCAAGTGTCTAGAAACTATATACCATGAAATTACTCCTTTATAAACTAAGAGATGACCTCATGCTTCACACTAAAAATATCCTCCCTCCAAAAAATAAAACTATCCTTGAGAATAATAATTAGTAGTAATAATAATTATAATTTATATCACATTCTAAGGTTTGGAAAATGCTTTACATATATTATCTCAAGTGGTCCTGAGAACATTACTGTGAGGTAGGTGCTATTGTTATCCCCATTTTGCTGATGAGGAAAATGAGGCTAAGAGAGGTTGAGTAACTTAACAAGGATCACACAGCTAATAACTGTCCAAGGAAGGATTTGAACTTTGGTCTTTCTGATTGTTAAGTTCAATTTCTAATGAAATGTACTAATGAACCAGACAATTATCACAGATAAAAAATATTGCCCACAAGCATCCTAGATACAACACTGATTCTTTAAAAATAATAATAGTTTTAAGTAGGCATATCAAACACACATCATTATATTATTGTTCAATGTAACAAAATAAGAGTATTTTAAAAGTCATGATATCTAGTGGAAAAATTTTAAGTTCTCTGACTCCTCATCAGGGGTCTTGTTGTATTGTGTTATTGAGATTTGATTTTCATTCTGGTCATGAATAACACTTGTATCTAACAGGCAATGCCTTCAATTGAAAACCTGATTTCCTTCACCTCCTTCAAACCCTTCCTCCATTGACATCATTGCATTTTCTGAACCATCACTTAAAATTCAAATAGGCATTTTTTTATGACTGAGGTCACATAATAAAATAGCACATAAGATGAAAGTAATAGAGTGTAGCCAAGGAGGGGCGTGAAAATGAACACATCAGAAAGCCATGTTGCTGGAGTTCAGTTTCAGAGGTGTTCATTTTCATTGGCTCTTTGAGGTAACCTGACAGGAGCAATCAGTTGCCTCATAGATCACTGACAGAGCTTCAGCAAGACAGATGACATGCAAAGTAGCAAGCCCTAAAGAAATTAAACATAGTGCTGGAACAATGAGCAGCATGTTCATGAGAAAGGATATCGAGGAGGAATCATGTCTATTTCAACAGAGCAAAAATGGACCTTCACATCTCAAAAACATCATTAGTTAAGGGTACATTAAAAGTTAAATATATGACATACTTCAATTCAATTCAATGTGCATTCATTAAATGCTCACTGTATACTATGTCCTGAGGGTACAAAAACAAACGAACAAACAAAAATTAAAAAAAACCCTGGCCCTCAAGGATTTTATACTCTATTGTTGTAAGAAATATCATGATTCTTATACCTGGGGGAGGGGGGGCAGAGCCAAGATGGTAGAGTAAAAGCAGTGACTTGCTTGAGCTCTCCCCCAAACCCCTCCAAATACCTGTAAAAAATGACTCTAAACAAAATCTAGAGCAGCAGAAGCCACAAAAAGACAGAGTGAAACAAACTTCCAGCCCAAGACAACCTGGATGGTTGATCAGAAAGGTATATCGTGCCAGGCAGGGAGAGGCACTCCATTCAGCATGGTTGTACAGGCAAGACAGGGCTCAGCCAACCTGGAGCAGCCCTCAGATGACTGAATAACAGGCAGCTGTGGCAATTTCTAGACTTCTCAACCCACGAACGCCAAAGAGAATTTAGAAGGTCAGTAGGAAAAGTCTGTGACTGCAGTGAGAGAGAAGCTGGGTCCCAGCCCTAGGCCCCATGTGTGGCCCTGGGATGGCAACTGGTTCTGGAACTTCCAGCCAACTGACCGAGGGGGAATCGAGTGGCTGATCAGAGGGGGATTGCAGGTATCTTTTTGCTGGACCTAAGGCAGGATTCTCTTGCTCTGCCCATGCTTGATCAGGTCACAGCTCTGAGTGGTGGTCCTGGGGTGAGGAGGAGTGCTGGCATAGCAGAGCTTGGGGTGGCAGTGGAGAGGGAATCCTTATCACAATTCAAAGACAAAAAAGAGTACTTGTGGTCACTCATAGATCAGAGCACAGGCCAGGAAAGGAGTAAACACCTCACCCCTTATCATACCACCTTGGAGGAACTGAAAATTTACAGGTCCCTATAAGTATCTCTGAAAACAGCTGCACAAAACTCCAAAAGCTTGGGACAATATATTCTCCACTCTGATCCCTTCCTTAACAAAGAGTTTATAACTCAAGTAATTGGCTGGGATCATGACCAAAACTCACAAAAAAAGTCAGACCATAGAATCTTTCTTTGATGACAAAGATGATCAAAACACACAACCAGAAGAAGACAACAAACTCAAAGCTTTTCCAAAACATCCAAGAAAAATGTGAATTGGTCCCAGGCCATGGAAGAGTTCAAAAAGGATTTTGAGAAGCAAGTAAGAGAAGTAGAGGAAAAACTTAGAGTGATGCAAGAAAATCATGAAAAACAAGCCAACAGCTTGCTAAAGGAGACCCAAACAAATACTGAAGAAAATAACACCTTAAAAAATAGACTAGAACAAATGGCAAAAGAGGTCCAAAAAGCCAATGAGGAGAAGAATGACTTAAAAAGCAAAATTGGCCAAATGCAAAAAAGCAAGTCCAAAAGCTTACTGAAGAAAATACTTCCTTAAAAATTAGAATGGAGCAATTGGGAGCTAGTGACTTTATGAGAAATCAAGACACTTTAAAACAAATGAAAAAGAATGAAAAAATAGAAAACAATGTGAAGCATCTCATTGGAAAAATGACTGACCTGGAAAATAGATCCAGGAGAGAGAATTTAAAAATGATTGGACTATCTGAAAGCCATGATCAAAAAAAGAGCCTAGACATCATCTTTCAAGAAATTATCAAGGAAAACTGCCCTGATATTTTAGAACCACAGGGCAAAATGGAAATTGAAAGAATCCACTGATAACCTCCTGAAAGGGATACCCAAAGGAAAACTCCTAAGAATATTGTAACCAAATTCCAGAGTTCCCAGGTCAAAGGAGAAAATATTGCAAGTAGCCAGAAAGAAACAATTCAAGTATTGTGGAAACACAATTATGATAACACAGGATTTAGCAGCTTCTACTTTAAAGGCCCAGAGGGCTTGGAATATGATATTCTGGAGGGCAAAAGAGATAAGATTACAATCAGGAATCACCTACCCAGCAAAACTAAGTATAATCCTTCAGGGGGAAAAATGGTCATTCAGTGAAACAGAGAATTTTCAAGCATTCTTGATGAAAAGACCAGAGCTGAATAGAAAATTTGATTTTCAAATACAAAACTCAAGTGGAACATGAAGAGGTAAACAGGAAAGAGAAATCGTAAGAGACTTATTAAGGTTGAACTGTTTACATTCCTGCATGGAAAGATGACATTTGTAACTCATGAGACCTTTGTCAGTATTAGGGTAGTTGGAGAGGAAAATTATATGTATTATAGACAGATAGATAGATAGATAGATAGATAGATAGATAGATAGATAGATAGATAGATAGATAGATAGATAAATAGAGGACACAGGATTAGTTGAAGATGAAGGAGTGATATCTGGAGAATAAAATTAAGGGGTGAGAGAGGATTATTCTGGGAGAAGGATTTGGCTTAAGGAGGGAATAGCATACACACTCAATTGGATATGGAAATCTATCTTACCCTACAGGAAAATAGTGGGGTAAGTGGAAAAGAAAGCAGAGGGATGATAGTGGGGAGAGAAGATTGGGGGAGGGGGTAATCAGAAGCAAACACTTCTGAGGAGGAACACGGTCAAAAGAGAGAATAGAATAAATGAGGGGTGGGATAGGATTAAGCAAAATATATTTAGTTTTTCACAACATGACTACTATGGAAGTGTTTTGCATGACTACATATGTATAACCTGTATCAAGTTGCTTGCCTTCTCAATGAGGGTGGGTGAGGAGGGAGGAAGGGAGAAAATTTGGAACCCAAAGTTTTAAAAACAAACGTTAAAAAAGTTGTTTTCATATGCAACTGGAAAATAAGATATACAGGAAATGGGGTATAGAAATCTATCCTGCCCTACTGGAAAATTGGAGGGGAAGGGGATAAGAGATGGGGGGAGAGATAGAAGGGAGGGCAGATTAGGGGAAGGCGTATTCAGAATGCATGCCATCTTGGAGGTGGGAGGAGAGACGAGATGGGGAGAAAATTTGGAGCTCAAAATCTTGTGGAAGTGAATGTTGAAAATTAAAAATAAATAAAATAAAAAATAAAATTTAAAAAATAATAAAAAATATCCTGAATCTATTTATTAATAGGAAAGTTAGTATGAACATCTAACTTCTTAATATATATGGTCCAATGACTTGTACATTCTTCCACCCAGTAGAAAATAAGATCCTTGAGAGCAGGGACTGTTTTTCATTCTGAATATATTTTGCACATATTTAGACATGCATATGTTCCTTCCTCCAATGGAATATAAACTCCTTGGGGGAAAAGACTGCTCTATTTTTAATTTTACTCCCCTTGTCAAGTGCCTGAAACATAGTGGGCATAAAATAAATGTTTATTGATTGATTGACTGATTTATCTTTGTAGCTCTGGCTCCTGGGAGGCAGTGTAGTGTAGTGATTAGAGAGGGGGCCTTGAAGCCAGAAAAACATGGGTTCAAGTGTTACCTCTGATAAGCAGTATACCCACTGTGAAATAGCAATCTGCATGGGTAGAAGGAATTTTCTCACCTGGGAATCCCCTATACCAATTGTATCATGGTCCAGTCCCTGACTCTTAGATCAGTGCACATATTAGCTGTCTGAGGTAACTGGACTGTTAGGCCTGAAGTTAGGAAGACCTGAGTGGCAATCTGGCCTCAGATATTCACTAGCTATGTAACCTTGGGCAAGTCCCTTAATCTCTGTCTGCCTCAGTTTCCTCTAATAGTGTCTTCCTTTCAGGGTTATTGTGAGAATCAAATGAGGTAATTTTAAAATACTTATTATAGTGCCTCCCACATAGTAGGTACTATATAAATGCATATTCCCTTTACTTCTCTACTAAGCACTCAATTGATATTTGCTCAATTCAATTCAATTTATTGAAATTTATAATTACTCCATTCCTCAGCTAGTATTGAACCTCAACCTACTCTAAAGAAAAGAAAAATAAATAAATAAAAGATTGATGGAAGTAATGTTCTCTTAAGTTAGAGATTATTATCATTGAGTCATTTTCAGTTGTGTCCAAATCTTTCTGACTCAATTTGGGGTTTTCTTGGCAAAGATACTAGAGTGGTTTTATATTTCCTTCTCCAACTCATTTTTCAGAAGAGGAAACTGAGCCAAATGAGATTAAGTGACTTCCTCAGGGTCACATAGCTAGTAAGTGCCTGAGATTAGATTTGAACTGATGAAGAAGATAAGTGTTTCTGACTCCAGGTATGGCACTCTAATCACTACACCATTTAGCTGCCCATTTGTCGTTGGAGATTACAAGGACTCCCATATGAGAATGGGATGAGACCAGTAACTACTATATCCCACTGATTCATCAGAAGTCTTGTCCTCGTCCTTGTGGAAGTCCTTATAGTAAGAGCATGTGGGTATTGGGAGCATAATCAAACTTTTCTATCTTGTCCCAACTCTCCAGGATTCTCATGACTAGCTTCTAACATTTACATGACGTGGGAAGAACCAGGTCACATGGTGACAGGGTAGCAGAGAGTGCCACTGTGAGGAATGTGATCGGCCATCTTTTGAATAGTTCCTTATCTCCAGAAATTGATTTGGGGTCATGTTTGTTTCTCAATAGGGGAACAGCTATGTAAGAAAGAAGTCAACAGCCAACCTTAGAGATGCTCTGGTATCCCTGCTTATTGTAGTGAGCAGAATCATAGCTCTGAAACCACTAAGCATATTGTTTATCATTTTAAATTATCCATGTTTGTGCTTTCTTTCATTTATGTGGATAAATTTTAAGTTGACAACATGTCAACCTCTCACTTAAATTGTTCTGTCATATAAAGAAAGAAAAAAGAAAAAAGGGACAAAAATTTTCTTGTATGTGCTTATTCACAGGGCCCAGTAGACTTTGAATCGCTGAGTTTAACTCAATATATGACATAGTCAATATTATACAGCAGAAAAGGCACTCATTCTGGAGTCAGACGTGTTCCAGTTTTTCCTTATGCATGCATACATATATACACACATATGCATATGTACATATACACATATATGTATATGTATGTGTGTGTGCACATATGGCACTGAAAAACTCAATTCAACTCTGTGTCTTATTTTTTTCTAACTGTAAACTGAGGAAGAGGGAAGGTTGATGTATATCCCATTTAGCTCTAGTTTCAGAATTCTGTCAGGAGAGGCGATGTGATACACTGGCAAGAGAGCTGAGAGCTAAATTTGAATTCAGAAGACCTTTGGTTCAAATCCCAAGTTAGCAACTTACTAGCTTTGCAATCTTAGACAAGTCATTCAACCTCTTTAGTCCTCTATGTCCTTATCCATCAAATGCAGGAGTTGGTTAAGATGACCTTTAAAGTCTCTTCAAGTTCTAAATATGTAATCCTACTAATAATTGAAAATTCAAATTTGGGAACATCTAAATATATTTTAAATCATTAAAATTATATTAAAAGTCATTTTGCAGACTTCTGGGGCGTGTGAGCAACAAGATGGAGGACTAAATGTTTTCTCATATCCCCACAACTTCTCAAACCTCTCCAAAATGGAAATTATGCCACAAAAATAAAACAACTTCAGTTGTCTCTATGGTCTCAGACATCTGGAATTCAAAAGAAAGTGTTAAAAAATGAACTGATTCTTACTCACTCTGAGTTCACTGAGCATCCTTCCTCCACCTCACATCCCACTATCAGTCAGTACTAATAGACACAAGGACACTATACAAGCTGACAATAAAATCCACACCTACACTCTGGTCCTCCCTCCCTCTTTCTAGTGCCAGGGAGAACAATCCTGACTCTAGGCTGTGGTAGCTTGCTTAAGTCAAGCTAGCCAGCTGGCCAATGACCCTTCAGGAGCCAAAGCTTAGTAGGGGCTGCCACCTGGAAGCCCCAATGCTACAAAGTTATGAATTGCTAGTGCAAAGTTATAGAACCGAGGAACAGAGGGAGTGATACAAGTTACCAAGATAGGACAGGGTATATGGGAGGGGCTGTGCAACATTCTACCAGTCCTGTGGGAGAGAATATAGCATCCAGCTAGGGTCATGTCTGACCACCCAAATGTTAGTTGGGACAGAGATGTAGGCTGATGAACCATGGATTGCCTGGTGTGAGAGGAAGTTGAGACATTTTAACATCCATCTCTGGAGAAGAATACAATCAGAGGGGAAGGAGTAAAAAAAAATGAATGACAGAAGAAATAGGAGGAAAAAAGATTGAAATTATTAAAGATTTCAGGAAGAAGAAAACTAAAAAAAAAATAAAATTAAACTTATGAATCAATGGGAAAAACAGTAACAAGAGAAGGAAATATAACCTGCAGATCTAAGGAGTGAGTTCAGGAATCTGTGAGTAAATATTGCAAAACAAATGAAAATAATACAACACTTGATGAGACAGAGGATCCTATGGAATTTGAGGAGAATAGAACCACAACACAGTTCCTGAGTGTTTTAAAAAGAGAATAAGAATCACGAAAGAAAAATTTATATCCTGTACAGCAGCAATAACAAAATAGAACAAAATAGAATCTTCACCTCACTAAAGAAACAAAAGAGAGAGCAATAGATTGGGAGTGCAAATACACAGAAGTGAAGGACAATCTAAAAGAAGAGAAACCAAAAAAAAATATTTTTAATTTTTTTTATTTTTAGGCAATTGGGGTTAAGTGACCTGCCCAGGGTCTCCCAAAAAAATTAGAAAATATATTCACTATGTATAGAAAACATACTGATCTTGAAGACAGGATGTGTAGAAACAACCTAAGTAGCAGAGGTATCCTAGAAAATGGCAGGACAAGAAATCTTAATACCATAATGAAGAAAATAATAGAACAGAACTATACATAACATCTGAATAGAGAAAATGGAATTCCAAATGTAAGAATTCACAGATTTCCTCCATTCTAATTTCTTTTTTTTTTCCCTTAGGCAATTGGGTTAAGTGACTTGCCCAGGGTCACACAGCTAGTGTTAAGTGTTTGGTCTGAGATCACATTTGAACTCAGATCCTCCTGACTTCAGGGCCAGTGCTCTATCCACTGCATCACCTAGCTGCCCTGATCTCCTCCATTAAAGAAAAGAATTCCAAGCTTTCAAACTTAAAGACACAATAGTGGTTAAATTTAACAATGTAATTCAGAAACAAGTTATACAAGCAATCAGGAGAAATGCTTTCCAATACAAAGGAAAAGACATTTGAATAATGAAAGATTATTCTGTATACATAAGAAAATGTTAAACAGGAATGGAATAATGTGGTCCAAAGAGCAATGTGGCTCAGGTTGCAGGCAAAAGGGATTTAAGCTGCAAATCTGAACTTATAGGAAGAAAGATGTAGGACACGAGATGGGCATTCAATAACAAAGAAAATCTTGAAATATTTTTAAGAAAGAAAATTGGAGATAAAGAGATCATTTGCTTTTCAAATGCCTCAAATAACAGCAATGCAGTGGAATAAATGCCGCAGCCAAGGACAGCAATAGCAACAGAGTGACAAAAGAAAGCAGCAAAAGACTTCTTTTTCAATATACACAAGGTGAAAGGAACAAACGCAGAAATCTGGTACAGGTAACCATGAAGACACAGATAGAAGGCATTATGGACAGAATCTGCAGACACCCTACCTACAGATGAGTCAATGCTTTTTTGGGAGGGAAAGATGACATTACAACATGGGAGAGTACATAAAAAGTGAAGCAGGGGGATGAAGAAAAGTATGTGATGCACTGAGGTCAAATCAATGAGGGCAAGGTGACCATTGTGGTCTCAGAAAGAGAAGAACTGGGTTTTGAACTCAGGTCCCCTGAGTGGCAAATGAAGTGGCAAAAACCAAAAAGTTGGCCCTGCTTCTAGAAAGTTCTTTTTTCTTCTCTATGCTGCCATTTGAATATGTAAAGCAAACCTCTGTTTTCTCCTGGTATTTTAGTTAATACTGCTTCCTTTAGTAAGGAAATTTTAATGTCCTAGGTTTTGTATAAGCTATTGCTAAGTGCATATTGAATGCCCTCACCTCCATAGCCCCATTATATGATTAGCATTTAATTAATTCCATTGTTCAGATATTAGAGACCATGTAAGACTATCTTCTACTCAACTGTACTTCAACTAAACACTTTTAAAAAAATGAAACTCTTTAAATAGCTCTTAGTAATATTGAATGAGATATAAACATGCCAATTAATTGGCAACCTCCTCTGCTTTTGTTTTGCTTCATTTTCCACGAGCAAATGGATTTCAGTGCTTCTTAAAGGACTTTAAAAGCCACTTCTGAATTTTTATGATTATACATATATACTTTATCTCATCATTTATAAAAATAGGATTGTTTGGCTGGCCAGTGTCAAGAATAGACATTATTCAAGAAATCAAGGATACCTTAAATATCATTTTTTCTAGATATCAGTGTTTACACAAACACATTCATTCAAGCAATTGTGTTAGAATCACTGAGGTTCAATCAGCTTATGGTAGAAAGGGCTCTCTTGAATGTGTTTCAATACAAAATTGTCTTGATCTATAAAGGAGTACAGCCGTTTAAGATGGTTTCATAGAACTTTTTATATACTAGACTTTGAAATGACCAAAGGCCTGACATTCCTAGAACAAACTGTCTTTAAGCATTCTTGGATGCTGATATAGAGTTAAGACCATAGGACATAAATACAGATGATTTTCTTTATTATTATTACTACTATTTAATTGTTTTGTTTAATTTACTTTTAGTTTTCAACATTCACTTCCACAAGATTTTGAGTTCTAAATTTTCTCCCCATCTCATTCCTCCATGATTTTCTTGCATCACTCTCATTTCTCTCCCCAATTTTTCCTCTACTCCTCTTACTTGCTTCTCAAAATCCTTTTTGAGCTCTTCCTTGAGTTCTTCCATGGCCTGGGACTGATTCATATTTTTCTTGGAGGCTCTGGATGTAGGGGCTTTAACTTTGTTGTCTTCTTCTGGTTGTATGTTTTGATCTTCTTTGTCACCAAATTAAGATTCTGTAGTCTCAGTGTTTTTACACTGTTTGCTTATGTTACCAGCCAATTACTTGACTTTTAAACTCTTTGTTAAGGTGCAATCTGCTTCCAGTGTTGAGGGTATACTGTCCCAAGCTTCAGGGGTTTTGTGCAGCTGTTTTCAGAGATACTTTTAGGGACCTGTAAATTTTCAGTTCCTCCAAGGTGGTATGATAAGGGGTGAGGTGTTTACTCCTTTCCTGGCCTGTGCTCTGGTCTATGAGTGACCACAAGCACTCTTTTCTGCCTTTGAATTGTGAGGAGGATTCCCTCTCCACTGCCACCCCAAGCTCTGTCATGCCAGTGCTCTTCCTCACCCCAAGACCACCACCCAGATCTGTGACCCAGATCCAAGCATGGGCAAAGGAAGAGAATCCTGCCTCAGCACCAGCAAAGAGATCCCTGCAATGCCCCTCTGTTCAGCCACTCAGTTTCCCCTCAGCACCGGTAATTAAATCGTTACAATCGCCCTCTTATCAGCTTCTGGATCCTCCTACTATCTGTGGGCCAATAGCTCTGGAAGCAGCCACTTCCACTGTGAACACCATGCCCGGGGCTGGGCCAGGACTGGGGCTAGACCCCACTCATCTCTCATCCAGGTCTGATAGACCTTTCCTACTGACCTTCTATGTAACATTTTAGATAAGATAAGTTATAATTTGAAAAAGTATCTGCAGCTCATACATGGGCCCCAGGCTGCAGACCTAAACTTGAGAGTCATCCTTCAAAGGCTTAGTGTGGAAATGGTGTGGTGATTAGTTCACTAAGATGATAGACATAGGCAATCAATCCATTTAAAGAGATGAGTCACAGAATTTCTGAGAATGCCCCCATGTCTTTCACCTTCCCCCAACATCTCCTCAAAGCAAATCTACTCAGCTGTTATCAGGTTTGAAAAATTCTGATAAAGTAATTCAAAGTAAGTAAAGGATAATACACTCATACTGTATCACTCTGAAGTATGTGTTTTTAGCTGACAATCCACTAGCCAAAATAAATAAAGGATCAAAGGTAAAATTCAATAATAAAAGTAAAAATCAAAGGTTAAAGTCATTAAATAGATAGTTTGGCATGGTTGTTGTGAGGAGAACAGAAGTCTTCCTTTCTGTCTACATACAGGAAGCTGTTTGTACACACGTGCACATAGTAGTTTCCCTCTAATTTTTCCAACTTCATCTCAAATCGACCTGGGTCTGCATTAGTCAGAGAAAATATTTGGGTACTTTTGCATGCTACACCGTTGCAGGTATATCCCATGTAAGACTGCTTTTAGACTAGTCTTTTCTTTTTGGTATTATTTCTAACCCAGATATATGATATTATTATTGCAAACACTACATCCAAAATGAAGTCAATCATCCTGGCATCTGCAGTAGTTTCACATGTAGTAGTCGCACATCTTAAAAATCTGAGAATCTATCATACTTAAGTGAAAATACAGAGGTTAATACTTACAGTCACTTTTACTATGATGAAAGATATTTCTTGTCAATTTAGATATTATTAGTCTACTTGGACAGTAGCCTGTATATTTTTATAATCAGTTTATACTGTGTTCTTCAGAATTTGTTCAAGTTTATCCTGTCTCCCCCTACAACTATTAGTAAACCCTTATCCCAGAAACAAGTTTGCATCTATCTTACTTTTACTTATATGTGCACAAGCTGTTTTTCCAAAATAATGTAAGCTCCTTGAGGGCAAAAATGTGTTTCATTTTTGTCTTTGTAGCTCTACCTCTTGAAATTTTAATGCAAACAAGGTAAAAAAATAAATATTTGTCAAAGATCTGGGTTTCTGTACACAATGAAGATGAGGAGGATAATAACTTTTTAAATTTAATTTCAGATGATATTTTGCTCTTACTTTAATACTCAAAATAACCCTGTGAGGTAGGTAAGCTGGGAATTAGTATTCTTATTTTACATATGGGAAAACTGAGACAAAAAGCATACAAATGAATTGACTTAATATGAAGTTGCTGTAGCTAGGACCAGAATCGAAATCCCTTAGCAACCAGTTCAATAGTCTACATCAAATATGTGTTTCCTTACATGTTTGCTGTTTGCAAATGTAGTAGCATATTGGAAGCTGACAAAAGCACTACCTTTTTAAAACCTTTGCTTTCCTATATTCATGCCTTATTTCAATTAAGGTGCTTTCCCTTAAAACAGTTTCATCTCCACTTTGAGGACTAGCTTTGGAAAATGCTAGAGAATAGATGTTTAAATATATAAAATAGGTGATTTAGATATAATTTCTTTGAAAGTGAAACACGTAACATTTCATTATGATGTCAATTACTTTGCTATTATCACTGTAATGCATGATCAGAGACTTGAATCCTAATTATCTGGTTTTTAGCTCAATTTCTCTCTTTCCCCATATTGTGCTATCATTTTTTCTTGTTCTTTGCTCCTTTTTCCCTTTTTTTACTATTATTCTTAAAAACTGGGAGGAAATTAAGTGTAAAAATCAACCATAATGAAATATTAAGGCCACACATTAGAACATACTAAAATTGTTTCTAAATGGGCAATTTTCCTTTTACTGTAACATGCCTTACACTTAAATGATGGGTAACAGAAAGATTTCTTCACTTGAAAGAGATAATATTTCAACTTTTGACTTGTCAAACTTTCTTCTATTCAAATTGGTAACCCTAACACAGTATAACCAGGCTTTCTGAATATCTATACATACATATCAATAGAGAACATAAGGTGATTTCTAAAAGAGGGAGCTTTAAAATGAAAATATAGATTTTCCCAAGTGGTAATTCCCATTCCATTTTTTGCCTACAGGCTCTTTTCAAAGAAAATATTTTATATCTCCTCCAAATCTCACATAAAGATGTGAAATGTATATAAAATAAATCTGTACTTTGCTGAATTTTTTTAGCAGAACTTCAGGATGTAAAACTCCATTAAAATAATCAGATAGTGTTTTGTATCCACCATGTAAAAAGCAGCAGAAAATCAGGCATTCATACACATTATATGCTGTTTGCTTGGCTATATTTTGTAGTTGTGTTTTATTTTAAAATTCCATCACTGTTTCAAGAGTTCATTTTTCAAAATCAACCAAAGACTACACATCAAAGACACCTGTATGTCCAAGCAATGAGATCATAGGTTGAAAGCCAGAAGAAATCTTAGAGGCCATTGAGTCCAACTCCCTCACTTTTCAGATTAAGAAACTAAGGCATTTAAAGGATAAGTGACTTGCCCTGAGTCACATTGCTACTAACTTGTGGAATCAGGATTGGAACTAAGTATTTCCTAACTTAAAGGTCCAGCATGTCAAAAGGCAGAGTAAACTATAATCCCAGTAATCCTAGGACAGTAAATTAATAATCAATTATTTACCCAATATATGTTAGCAATTATTTTTCTTACCTATACATGAATTCATTCTCTTTACTGCAATAGTAAACAGCAAAAGGGTATGAATCAAATAAATATTTGAGGTAACTAGTATTTAATCTTTCAAGACAAAAAATCCTCAACTATTCAAAATATCAACCAGTCATCATCTTGTACCCTTCACTGTGTAATCCATATATACTTTGAAGAGATAGAGATAGATAAATTAGATGGATAGATAGAAGGTGGGGCAGCTAGGTGGCTCAGTGGATAGAGTACTAAGCTTGAAGTCAGGAAAGCCTGAGTTCAAATCTCACCTCAGATGTTTACTGGCTATGTGACCCTGAGCAAATCACACTTTGTCTCAGTTTCCTCATCTGTGAAAAGACCTAGAGAAGGAAATGATAAACCATTCCAGTATCTTTACCAAGAAAACACACATAAAGGGTCATAAAGAGTTGGAAAGGACTGAACAACAAAATAGATGGTTATAGGCAGACTATACAGATTAATCATTTACTATTTTCTAGGTACTGTGCTAATTATGGAAAAAAATAATAGAATTAAAAAAATCTCTGGCTCAGGGAGTTTACATAACAATTGGGGAATTAAAACAAATATAAAGGGGAGCTGGAAAGGAGAGAAGGTATAGGCTGCTAAGTAAATAGTTTGGAGATCTGACACCAGCTATGCTGCAAAGATAAGAGACAAACACAAGGTTACCTGAGGGACGGAGATGGAGTTGATGAGTAGAAAGGCAATTTGGAAGAACAAGCAGCGTAATGGTGAAGGAGGGAATAGTTTAGGAAAGGTTTCTTTAGATGTAAGATAAACTTACATTTTGAAATTAAAGATTTGATGTATGGAACAGTGGAAAGAACATAGACTTTTGAGGAAGAGAATGTGGGCTCAAATTTTACCTCTTTAATTTGCTATCTGGTGACCATGAACAAGTCACTTAATCTCTCAGAGTCTCAGATTCCTCATCTGTAAAAGGAGGAGGTTGAATTAGATGACTTTTTAAGGTCCCTTGTAGCTCTACATCTATTAAGAAAACTGCTACTATAAAAGTAATGTTAAATCCCCGAAGACAATGAAAAGATATTAAACAAAACAGAGTTGGAAAGGACCTTAGGAATTATTCAGTTTAACCTGCTCATTTTACAGATAATGAAATTGAGGCTTAAAGAGGTAAAATTATAGATATTCAAGTGACAGAGTCAAGAATGGGACACAATCCAGTATTCTTTCCACTACTTAAGCAAAGCTGTAATAGCCACTCCCTATTATTTCCCAGCTAATATCTTTAATGTGACCTTTAGGGATATAAGCACAGTTGCCCCATGATTAGATTCTCCAAGCAAAAGGAATCAATGCTTATAGATGCTTTGACTATACTCATACAATTATTCTAGTCACTCCATATAGCATGGCTGACTCTATCTCCACTTACCATGTTTATCTTCCTCCCTCTGGCACAGTTGTAAAATCATTCCCAAAAGTGTCACTTCTAGTCATTACATTACTACCCCCTTATAATCTCTAGCACATACAGAAAGATAATTCTCTAAAATATTGCTTTTTGAAAATGGATAGGTGTATCACAATGGATCATAGGGTATCATAACTATGAGAACACCAGAATACTAATCATATTGTGCAGCAGCAGTTGAGCAATCTGAGAAAAAGAATGTAATAAATATGAAATATTTTGCTTTTGTATTATTCAAATATCCCTTATGTGAGATATCTTCTCTTTGAATAAAATAAATTAGCATTAAAGATAACTTTGCATATACAAAGATGAAATTTCTATAAAAAAGTTATGCAATAAGTTATTATATCAGCATTAAGTAAGCTTGGATTTCAACTAAATAGATGCCACAGTAACCTTCAACTCTCTTCTGAAGCCTCTTCACACAATAACATTAGAACAAACAAACAATACATTTATATATATATATATATATATGTATATGTGTGTGTGTGTGTATATGTATGCAGGTATATATGTATACACCTCTGCTATTTGCAAGGTTTGATTTAAGTGATGGAAAAAAAAAGGAAAATCATTCCCCCTCCCCCTTTGGGACAATCTAGCATTTTAAAAAGTCAATATTAACTTACATTTATATATCTTAATTTCAAGATGGATATGTTAAGCACATATGAATGTCTTATGATTTAGCAAAATTAGCAGGGGCTGCAAAGTAGTGCAGTGGATTGAGTGTAAGGCCTGGTGTTAGGAAGATCTGAGTTCAAAGCTAGACTCGGACGCTTTCTAGCTGTGTGATCCTAGATAAGTCATTTATCCCTTTTTGCCTGTTTCCTCATTTGAAGGGAGGAAATGGCAAAACACTTCAGTGTCTTGTCAAGAAAACCCCAAAGGGGGTCGCAAAGAGTTGGACACAGCTGAAAATGACTAAATAACAATAATATGATTATGATTTAGGCAAATAGCTTATTGAAATTCTGATAGTTCTTTTAAAACAATATGTTTTAAAGAAACTTGATACTGAGCCAATTTTGTACATAGCTATCTTCTTTACTTAAAAAAATCTTTAGCATTATAGAGTTATTTAATCAACAATTTCCAATGCTCACCTTGGATACAGAGGGTAAAACAGATCTGTAATTCTCTTACTTGGATGTTAAACTTTATGGATCAGCAACAAGTAACTCATTTGCCACTACTTAGCATGAAAAGTGCACTTTTCAGACACAAGAGAGTATACTTTCACTGTGCTTCAGAACATATTATGTTAGTCTCATTTTGTTTGGAGGTACTGTATGACTCAGTCTTACAAACCATGATTTGATTTCCCCATGATATTCTGTTCATTATACTCTATATTCTTGAAATAAAACACATCAACAGCAGTTAACTAAATATGCAATTCAGCAGATAGCCAGTAACTAGCTACCATGAGCAAATTGAAACAAGGTGTATCATCAAATATATCTATGATCTCATTTATGTGGATTTTCTTCTCAATGATTCTTGTCACAACCCATACCTTCCTGCCCATTCTATGCAATTCTATTCAATATCTGTCCACTAGTTCACAACAAGAGGTCTCCCTAACATTTTAGAAACCTTTTTTGCCTGTTCTTGAGATGTATAGGGTCCCAGTGGAGTAAACAATTCTTCCAATGGCTATCCGTAGCTTCCAACACATGCTCAGCCCTGTTTCTTTTATCAAAAAACAATATTAAAAGATCAAGGATAAAGAGATTAAAAACAAAAATACCTACTCTTAAAGAATTTACATTGTATTGATGGAACATGACAAGCTACTCAAGTAAATAAATAAAGTGTATAACTGACGTAAATAAATTTTAAGAATAAAAGTGGGGTATCAGGTTGGATTTTGTAGGAGGTGAAATGGGCTGTGCTCAGTAAATATGGAAGTACTGCTCAGCAAAACTTGATTTTTAATCCTTTGCTCAGTGCTGCATGAATCATTTAGAAAAACATACAGTGAATTCTACTTTCCATTTATCATTAGTGAGATGGATACTGAGTTAATATTAATTTTAATTTGGGTTCAAATAAAAAAGAAAAAATGGAAAAAATAAGTTTCATTTTATTTGTGTATTATAATTATCAAAATTTCATGTGTAAATGAATTGAAACCATTGTCTTTCTGAAAGGTTTCTCATTGGTGTTTTGGGGATACCCCAGGGTATCTTTCTCCAAATATACTAGGGGATATTGTGATATTTTCAAAATAATTTTCACCTTCAATTGGATTCTAAAAATTCGTTGTTAGTAGAAAGGAAGTGTAGGGAGGTGCTACCAAACTTAACAAAGGAAAAAGTGCAGTAAGTCACCAAAGATTAAAAATCATCCATCTAGAATTTATTTGGTGGAGGAGGGTGAACTGAGAGCATCTTTGTTTTTTTTCTTTTTTTTTTAATATTATGGTAATTTTTATTTATTTTTTTTTGTTTTCAATCTTTACTTCCAAAAGATTTTGAGTCCAAATTTTCACCCCATCTCGCCCCTCCCCCCACCCCAAGATGTCATGCATTCTGAATACCCCTTCCCCTAGTCTGCCTTCCCTTCTATCTCTCCCCCCCCTTCTCTTATCCCCTTCCCCTTCAATTTTACTGTAGGACAGGATGGATTTCTGTACCCCATTTCCTGTATTTCTTATTTCCCAGTTGCATGTGAAAACATTTTTTTAAACATGTGTTTTTAAAACTTTGGGTTCCAAATTTTCTCCCTTCCTCCCTCCCCACCCAACCTCATTGATAAGGCAAGCAACTAAATATAGGTTATATATGTGCAGTTACGCAAAACACTTCCATAGTAGACATACTGTGAAAAACTAACTCTATTTCCCTTAATCCTATCCCACCCCCCCAATTATTCTATCCTTTCTTTTGACCCTCATCCTCCTCAGAAGTACTTGCTTCTGATTACCCCCTTTTCCAATAGGCCCTCCTCTCTATCATCCCCCTACTCTCTTGTCCCCTTCCCCCCTATTTTCCTGTAGGAGAAGACAGATTTCCATACCCAATTGAGTGTGTATGTTATTCCCTCCTTAAGTCAAATGCTATGAAAATAAGATTCATTCATTCCCTCTCATCTGCCCCCAGTTCCCCTCCACTGTAAGAGCATTTTCTTTTCTTTTTTTTGTGAGATAATTTACCCCATTCTACCTCTCCCTTTCTCCTTCTCCCAGTATAATCCTCTCTCACCCCTTAATTTTATTCTCCAGATATGACCCCTTCATTTTCAACTCACCCTGTGCCCTCTACCTACCTACCTACCTATCTATCTATCTATCTATCTATCTATATCTGTCTATACGTACATATAATTTTTTCCCCCTCCAACTATCCTAATAATGACAAAGGTCTCTTGAGTTACAAATATCATCTTTCCTTGCAGGAATGTAAATAGTTCAACCATAATAAGTCTCTTATGATTTTCTTTTTCCTGTTTACCTCTTCATGTTCCACTTGAGTCTTGTATTTGAAAATCAAATTTTCTATTCAGCTCTGGTCTTTTCATCAAGAATGCCTGAAAGTCCTCTATTTTACTGGATGACCATTTTTCCCCCTGAAGGATTATACTCAGTTTTGTTAGGTAGGTGATTTTTGGTTGTAATCCTATCTCCTTTGCCCTCCGGAATATTATATTCCATGCCCTGTGGTCCCTTAATGTAGAAGCAGCTAAATCTTGTGTTATCTTGATTGTGTTTCCACAATACTTGAATTGTTTCTTTCTGGTTGCTTGTAATATTTTCTCCTTGACCTGGGAACTCTGGAATTTGGCTACAATATTCCTAGGAGTTTTCCTTTGGGGATCTCTTTCAGGTGGTGATCTATGGATTCTTTCAATTTCTGTTTTGCCCTCTGGTTCTAAAATATCAGGGCAGTTTTCCTGGATAATTTCTTGAAAGTTGATGTCTAGGCTCTTTTTTTGATCATGGCTTTCAGAAATTCCAATAATTTTTAAATTCTCTCTCCTCTATCTATTTTTCAGGTCAGTTGTTTTTCCAATGAGATATTTCATATTGTTTTCTAATTTTTCATACTTTTGTACTTGTGTCTTGATTTCTCATAAAGTCACTAGCTTCCAATTGCTCCATTCTAATTTTTAAGGAAGTATTTTCTTTAGTGAGCTTTTGGACTTCCTTTTCCATTTGGCCAATTTTGCTTTTCAGGGCATTCTTCTCCTCATTGGCTTTTTGAACCTATTTTGCCATTTGGGTTAGGCTATTTTTTAAGGTGTTATTTTCTTCAGTATTTGTTTGGGTGTCCTTTAGCAAGCTGTTGACTTGTTTTTCATGATTTTCTTGCAAAACTCTCAGTTTTTCCTCTATTTCTCTCATTTACTTCTCAAAATCCCTTTTGAGCTCTTCCAAGGCCTGGGACTGATTCATATTCTTCTTGGAGGCTTTGGATGTAGGAGCTTTGGCTTTTGGCTTGTTCTCTTCTTCTGGTTGTATGTTTTGATTTTCTTTGTCATCAAAGTAAGATAATATAGTCTGACTCTTTTTGCACTGCTTACTCATGATCCCGGTCAATTACTTGAGTTTTAAACTCTTTGTTAAGGTAAAAGTCTGCTTCCAATGTGGAGAATGCATTGTCCCAAACTTTGGGGGTTTGTACAGCTATTTTCAGGCCTGAAAATTTTCAGTTCTTCCCAGGTGCTATGATAAGGGGCAAGGTGTTTCCTCTCCACCACCACAGCAAGCTCCACCACACCAGTGTTCCTTCTTGCCCCAGGACCACCCCTCAGAACTGTGACCCAGATCCTAGCACTGGTAAAGCAAGAGATTCCTGCCTCAGCACTGGCAAAGAGAACCTTGCAATCCCCATCTGATCAGCCACTTGATTCCCCCTCAGCGTGTGGGCCGGAAGCTCAGGAAACAGCCGCGGTCCCAGGGTGGCTGAGACCTAGCTCCTTCTCTCACTACAGTCACAAACTTTTCCCACTGACCTTCTAAGTTGTCTTTGGCATTCATGGGTTCAGAAGTCTGGAAACCACCACAGCTGCCTGTGATTCAGTCCTCTGAGACTTTCTGTAGGATTGCTGTGGGCTGCGTGCCCATACCGCACTGCGCTCCTCTCCCCACCCAGTGTGATATACCTTTCTGCTCAACCATCCAGGCTGTCTTTGGCTGGAAATTTGTTTCACTTTGTCTTTTTGTTGGTTCTGCTGTTTTATAATTTGTTTAGAGCTATTTTTATAGGTACTTGGAGGGATTTGGGGGGAGAGCTCAAGTAAGTCACTCAAGCAAATCACTGCTTTCCCTCTGCCATCTTGGCTCTGCCCCCTGAGAGCATCTTTCTTTAAAAATGTTTTATTTTAATTTCTAATAATTTTAAACATTTGAATATGAGTGTATTTCTTTCTCTAGGGAAATAATAAAGGAAATTATATATTTTCTTCTTTTTTTCTTTAAAATTCCATCACTTTTTTTCATTTTTCGTGGTCCATACTAGACATTTAAAGACCAAAGCTCAAGGGAAACACTCGGCCTCATTCTTATTCCCTTTTACCCTACAGAATCTATCTTCTGTGCCTGGAGGTCCCATTGACTTCAAAGAGAGTACTGTGCTTGGGAGAGATAAGCAAAGATTCTGGAAACACGAAAGGGAATTCAGCCAAACTATCTATAACTGGAGCTACGGATTCCACATTCCGTGACATGCTAGAGTGTCAAACCAGTGAAATAAAATTGAATATTAGGAACAAATTTCAAAGGAGTATCCATTTTTTTTTTGGTTTGTTTTACTGTTCTATTAAACACTGTTCAAACTAAGTATTCAAACAAAATGTAGTGTCAAATTGTTTAGTAGATTTTGGAAGGCTAAAATGGACAACTATTCAATTATCTAAGCATGTATTAAGCACCTTCTATGTATATCAGTATCAACAAGATATTATGCTATGGATAGAAGAGTATATTAGGCTGTAAGATGCTTTGATTCTGGTCCCAAAGTTACCTTTAACTAGCTTATGTCTCCTCAGGTGTATTGCTTAACTCTCTGGGTCTTTGGTGCCTCATCATTCAAATGAGTAATTTGGAAAGGTAACTTGGAATAGGAAATACAGGACTTGTCTTGGAGTTAAGAAAAGTATGATCAAGTCTTAACTCTGACGCATACTTATTGTGTTACCCTGGGTAAGTCAATTAACTTCTTGGTGCCCTAGGCAACTCTCTAAAACAATAAACTGCAGAAATAAATAAATAAATAAATAAATAAATAAATAAATAAATAAATTAGAAATGAAGTGCTGCTATACAATGATAGAGTTCCTGATAGTACTGAAATTATAGGCCAAGTTCCTATCCTCTTCACTACGCATAAAACATTATGTGAGGTGTTAGAGATATGACTATGTGTGTGTATATGTGTATATGTATGAGTATGTATATGTATGTGTATATATATATATATGCATGTATATACAATACCATTAATATTTATATGTGTATGTAATCTTATATGAATATATAAGAATCAGCATATATGTATATGTTACCAATATAAATATATGTATACACACACATGTATGAGTATACATACATTGTTGATGTTTAGTTGTTCAGTCACATCTGACTCTTTGTGACCCTATGAACCATAGTGTTCATGGGGTTTTCTTGGAAAAAGTAGTCCAGTGGTTTACCATTTCCTTCTCCAGTGGATTAAGACCATCAGAGGTTAAGTGACTTGCCCAGCATCACACAGTTAGGAAGTATCTGAGGCCACATCTACCTTGAACACATTCCTGTTTTTCTTTAGATCAACACGATCTTGAAGGCAGAAACCATGATTATTTTGAACTATTCCTGATTCTCCATAGCACTTGGTATAATATTAGGCACCAAATTTTAGCTTCCCAAGATGCCTCTGAAGAGTTTCTATCCAATTTTCTATTGACATTTCTGGATGCATGATATTTTTATTGAAGGCTGATGAGTCTTAGATTCTCTAAGAATTGCCTCCATGAGATGGTGGGTCCTAGGTGCCATAAATCTCTTTGTAATAGTTCACCTTTCCAAGATTTTACCTTCAAATGATGTTTTAGCAGCAAGAGTATGAGTTTCAGTTTATTATATGATTAAAATTGCAGTTATTATCAATTTGTTCACTGCCTCCATTGGAATCAATTGACTCCGACTTGTGTCATGGTTGTCACTGTCAATGATGACAACTGAATGCCCAGTATTGGTACCAAGGTTTGAATTAATCCTGAGGAATATTCTTGGCTAGAATCCTATTGAGTTCCTATTTGGGGTGTTCTCTTATTGGTTGCTAAGTTTTTGGTAATAGGTACTCTATATCCTTAACATGATACCTCAGTTTTGCAGAGATATTATTTGGGCCTACTAAGTGAGGAGTAGATAGTCCATCATCAGACTTCAAGTTCTGAGTGGAAGCGGAGCCCTGACAACTTGTGTCTTGTTATTCTGTGAGTCATTGTAAAGAACTCTTGAGAAGAGTCCATGGACTGCAGACTCAATTACTGCTCTGTGCTCTAGGTCACTGCACATTGGGAGAGATTAAAGAGTGGGGAAAACAACAACAGTTTTCTTCATCCATAATGAGCTAATATCACTGTAGGAAGCAATCTAATTTTAGCAGTCCATGCTGTGAAAGGCAGGTTTGAGGTCAGTACTACAACTGTTCCACTTCAGGTCCTGACTGGATCTGATAAAATCAGGGGACTAAATTTCATATGGACTATTGAAGAGATCATCGACTCTATTCCCTGGTCATCGTTCCCATATATGTGTTATATCTCTTTTTAGAAGATGAACTCCTTGAGGAAAGAGACTGTACAATTTTCCTATTTGTATATGTCTTTTTGCACAGTTGTAATCTTGCATATAGTAAATGCTTAAATATGTTTTATTCATTCATTTATCTACCTAGAAGATTATAATGGTAACTGGTATTTGTATAGTGCTTTAAGGTTTGAAAAGCATTTCGCATATATTATCCCATCTGATTTTACAACAATCTTTTGAGGAAAATGTTACAGATGTTATTGTCCCCACTTTATAGATAAGGAAACTAACGTTGAGAGGTTAGGTGACTTGTATGGGGTAACACATCTCCTAAGTTTCTGAGGTAGAGTTTATACCCAGGTCTTCCCAAGTCCAAGTCCATCTCTTTATTTACTAGGACATGCTTCTTCTTCAACTTTATCTCCATGTCTGGCACACAGTCAAACACTTAATAAATGTTTGCTTTACTTGACCTGTAGGATGGCATAAGCAAAGTTAATGAGAGACATCTAGTGACTTCATCATCATTGACTGACCAAGATTACCACTATAAGACCAGAGAGTCAAGCTTAGTCCCATTGTTTGCTTTGAAAACCCACTTTTCTTCAAGGGAGGTGTTGTGGACTTTCTCTAGCCTTTCAAAAGGAACCTTATTCTAATACAGGACAACATGGTTTCCCAATATAGAATTCCAGGACCAAAGTTCTCGTACCGTTCTCATTGGCAGGATGCTGTCTGCATGGTGGAAGCTGCACGCAAGCTATGAGACTGTTGCTATGCTTCCATTCTGGAACCTCTACCTAGCATTCTGTAAGCCTGAGAAGAGTTCATAGCTGATAAGTAAAGTTAAAACTACAGAGATCAGGGATTCCTGCAACAATTTATTATATTGGAACACCAAAAGAGGGAAGTTGTCCAAAAACTACTAACTCTCTATAGCATTTTTTGGGGGAAATTTCATTCATGTAGATATCAATAATGATTCTGTTTTCTTAAGTAAAAAAAAGTTTTAAGACCTCTTTTTAATTGTATAATGGGCAATAATGGTAATATGATCAATAATAATTTTAATGATGCAAAATTCTATGGTTGGAAGTGATTAATAAGAGACATAAAAGAGGGTCTAGTTTATGTATTCTTTTCATTTGCTAATATCTGAGACAGGTACAAGTTCTCATTAAATTGGTAAGCCTTCATTAATAATTATTTTACCTCCTTTAAAATCCACAGCACAAAGAATCAAATATATGTTCTCATTCATTCCCCAATCATAGCCCAAACAGAAATAATATCAGAATGTGGTAAGGAGTTTATTGAGAAAACAAAGCACACCTTTCAGCAGATTAAAAGGACATATCCATTATTAATACTGATGTTACTAGGCATATTAAATCTTATTTTACCTGCTACAAATAATTGAACTTGTATAACTACTGAATGAGCAAACATTGAAGCTTGGGCACACTGTTGATTAATGAAGATGATGGTCTGATGTCCCTTGAGCCTTGATGTAGTGTTATAAATCTGCTAAAAATAATAATAATAAAACACTTCATACACTAAGCATAGTCTGATTCCCTCACTTATATTTTTCTCCCTCAATTAAGTTACTCAGGTCAGTGACTGAACAGCTGTCCACAGCTGCTACAAACTGATTTGTACTGATGTCACACTTGGGGCTATTGTAATCTCGTAGATTTCAACTCTGTCAACCAATATATTAGCCATTCCTTCCAGCTTCATGTCACCTCATGAATTGGATAAGCAAATATGAAGGTGCTTTGGAAACTATCAGGCACAGTAGAAATGTGAACTATGTGAACAAATGATTAAAAATGTTAAATAGAATAAGGCAGTAACCCAGCCAATCAATCAAATAGCTAGCATGTATTAAGTACCTACTATGGCAGGCATTCTGCAAGATGCTGAGAATGGAAAAACAAAAAATTAAACCCTTCCTGTCCTTAAAGAGTTTACAGTCTGGAGAAGGCAGATAATGTACATATATAGCAATATACAAAGTAGATAAGGATAGACTTTGCCTCTATTTTCACTAGTATAGAAATATGGATGAATTCTATTTGCCAATGTAGGTCAGCACTTTCTCTGAAACTTTCGGTCTTTAAGAATTGCCTAGAGTCATCAGAGGTTAAGTGACACAACTGTTAAGCGCCAGAGGTAAAACTTCCTGACTTCAAGACTGATTTTCTATCCTCTATACTAGGGAAAAAATGTGGAGCAGGTATTAGGAACCAGGGACATTAAGAAAGGTTTCATGTATAAGTTTAATCTGTGTCTTCAAGGAAACTAGGGATTCTTAGAAACAGAGGTAAGGAAGGAGCACATTCTAGTCATGGGGGACATAGCTAATGGAATGCCTAAAGATGGGAGATTCTGTCATGTAGAGGAAATTAAGAAGGCATGTGTTGATGGACCAGAGTCCATGTGGAAGGGATTCGTGTGATCGGCTGGAAAATTAATACAGAACCTACTTCACTAGAGACCTCCTTTCAAATTGACATTGATCTCTCAATCACTGTCCTTTGGGTCTAGCCATTCGACCCATTTCAAATTCAGTTCACATCACTATATCTTATCCACCAAAATATTATAAAAGATTCTGTCAAAGATTTGATTGAACTCCAGGTATACTTTCTTTATGAAGTTTTTTGTTTGTTTGTTTTTTTTCTGATCTGCCTTCATAGTAATGTTGTTTAAAAAATGAAGTCATTTTGCTTTTCCTATAAAGGCTCTGAATTTCTCACGGGGAATTCAATCTCCGTTCATTTTCCTATCTATCTCACAGGATGTGGAAGTAGCTTCGGCATGTCCCTTCTTCCTAACTAACCTCACTAAACACTTCCACACAACCATCATTCTAAGAATATTGGACAGCAGTGGTTTTATAATCCAAAGAACAATGGGGAATAAAAATGTAATCAATATTTGTTTTATTATTCGAATATCACCTTTGGCAATTATCATGAAGAGAGTAAATTAACATTCAACATTGCATTTACAGAGATGAAGTTCTCTACAATATTTTTTTTATCATTATTATTAACCAGTTAACCTCTCTTTTGAAGTTCACAGTATCTTACTATAATATACTTGTCATCTATGGACTTCTTGGAAGCTGTCCTGGTTTTCTCCATGATTTTGACACCTATTTTGTTTTCTTCCTCTCAATCTCTTTAATAAGATCTTTGGACACTTGAATAGTCATACCAATCATTCTTTTAATGCCTTGACCTCATATTTTTCTGAAACTCTTCAGCAAATTTAAATGCTACTTTTTTCTTTACTCCAGAAATCCAACAGGATGATCACATTCTGCAATCTAACATCTATTCAAACATCTCCCCATCCAAAATTCAGAACTCTCCAGGAATCTTCCACATACCACCTCCTGCATTCCAACTCTCCCACTTCTTTATTCCTACCATGCCTATGTATTTGCCTTCATTAGAAACAATTCTTTCCTGTTCATCTTATCACCCTTCTCGGGGGACTCAATTTCTCTTCATACTCAGTCTTTATTCTGCAATTGATGACAAAAATGTCCTCTTCTCTACATTTGAATTCTTCCCCCTCTACTAGTTTCATTTCTGTTCCTTCCCAGAAGACCCTCAACATTAACATCTTCCCGCTGTTTTCTCTATTCTTACTGCAGATATGGCAAATGTTGTTTAAAAAAACTTTGATTTTTTTTTACTGTTTTCATTGTACTATTATGCTGTCTATTTTCAACTAGACCATCACTTCTACTTACAAGCCTTTTGTTCAAGTCTTATCGACGATAATATTACCCACAACAGATATTCTAATACTGCTTTTCTGCCCTCAAGTTTCAACTCTCTTCCATTTCTCTCAATAGATAATTTTGCTTACTACTTTATTGTAGGGAGTAAGGTCATCTGATGGGAAGTTCCTTAAAATCATTCCTCTTCTAAACCTTTCATTTATCTCATCTATCTTTGCTTTATTCACTGCAGTCTCTAAGAAAGAGGTGAGAAACTGTCCTGATTAAAATTAACCCATACAAGTGGCAACCTTTGATCTGATCCCGTTTGGACTATGATGCTTTGCTTCTCTCTTTTATACATGATAATTCTCTTACTTTCTATTGATTTTTACAAACATCCCCATACTCATTACCCCTGTAACTTTCCAGATAGGAATGTCTCTCCTCAGCCCCTACTTTCTTAGTATATTTTCTCCCTAAGTAGAATGTGAGCTCTTTGAGGACAAGGTATTTGCTTTTGTATTTTTCTTCCCAATCTTTGGCACAATACTTTTCACAGAGAGAACACTTAAAATGCATTGTCTTTCATTTCTTCTTTCATACTTAGCCTTCCCTATTCCCAAATTATAGTCTTTCTTAGATCACTGTCTCAAACTATCATTTTGTAACTTCTTTGTTATCAACCTTCTAAAATATGGTACCACGCTGGACCTAGAGTCAGGAAGAACTGAATTCAAATGACACTTACTATTTGTATGATACTTATTAAGTCACCTAACTGCCCTCTGACTAATTTTTCTCATCCATAGGATAATAATAGAACCTGTCTTCTAGGGTATCTGTGAAGGTCACATGAGATAATATTTGTAAAGTGCTCTGGAAAATTAAAGAAATATACTAATGCTAGTTATTATTATTATTGTCATTATTATTAATCATCTTCATTGCTTCTATTTCACTTCCCCCACAATCTTCATCCACTTATAATCTGGGTTTCAACCCAGATTATAACCAACCATTCCAGATTATAATCAACCATTTTTTCTGAAACAACTGTCAAAAGTCACTGTTTATTTCCTTGTCACTAAATCCATTGGCCTGTGTCTATTCTTATTGTCCTTGACCTCTCTTCGGCATTTTACACTGTAGACCAGCCCTTCTTTCTTCAGAGCTTTGTCTCCATTATCACCACCTAATAATAAAATTTTAGAGTTGGAAGGTACCTTAAAAAGCAGTTATTCTGATCTAAACCTGAAAGGAATGTGCACTATACTACAATAAACAACTGACAAGCCGACCCCTGCTTGACAAACTCCAAGAAGGGAAAATCCAGGACTTCTCAAATTAAGAATTCCTCTCCATTCATTAGAAAGTCATTTTTTTCTTATATTAAATCTAAATTTCTATCTCTCTCTCCAACTTACAAACAAAACATGTCTAATTCCTCATCAACAAGATGGTCTTTCAAATATGGGAGCAATTATCATCCTGAGTCATTTCTTTTCTATTTCCTGTAACCTGGATATGACCAAGAACATGCCATCTCTTACCTTAAAACTTAGTCATTCCTCTAATGCTACAGATGACAAGTCACCTTTCCTCAGTGCCTTCTTTGATTCTTCCCTGTAAAGTATTGCATCTACACATGCAATCTCTTTTGCATCCAATGCCCACTTTAATTGTCTTTCATCTCATCTCACGTAGGCTAATTAATTAGCCACATAAATGCTCTTCCTGGATTCAGTCTATTCTTCTATCTTTTATTGCACTGAATGAAAAACCTTAGAATACTTTTTTAAATGATAGTATCTCTCCATTATCCATGATATTAGAATTCAAAGTTCTCCATAATGTGCTTCCAAACTGCCTTTTAGCTTTATTTTGTGCTAGTCTCTTTCCAATGCCTTACATTCTAGTCAAATTTAATTTTCTATCCCTTATGAATTTTCTCAGCTGTGTATCATGCCAGAATGGACTCCCATCTCCATTATCTTCATCAGCTGAAGTCTTATTCATCTTTCAAATTCTGATTCAGTTACTTACTCTCTCCACTAAATTTCTACTGAACATATCACCTCTTCCAAGTCAGTAATCACTTTTCCTTTCTCATATTTATAGCATTTTGACTGGAAATCTAATTTGCAACTATTTTATTATGTTATGTATCCTTATTAATTTTATATTTGCTTTTGGCTACCTATGAAATTATAATTTCCTTGAGATCATGATCTGTGTGGTATATAATTTTGTATCTCTAATACTTAGCATTGTTTTTTTTTCCATAGTAGTACCTACAGATATTTATTAAAATGAGTTGTATGACACCCTTTATGCATCCATGCTAGTTCACAAAAATAATTTCTCTAAGTGTTCACAAATCATTTATTTAATAATACATTTTATCATTTTTCCCATGAATTGAAGTTATGCTTAGTGTTTTATAGTTTGAAGAATTCACCCTGTTGGTCTCAAAATACAGAATGTGACATGCATCTTTGGCCTACCATATGTAAGAATTTTTAAAATTGCATTTTCATTACAAGGCTTTTTTTTTATCTTAAAGAGTGAGATGGATTGAGAGGGAAAGAAAAGTTATGGACACAGTAGAACAAAAAAAATAAAGAAAATAAAAATATTATCAAAGCATTTTTTTTAAAAGCACAATAGAAAACAAAAGAAAAGCCACAAAGGAACATAAGTTAACTATGTTAGTTTTGGAATTTACATGTTCAATTTATTACATACTTGACAGGAGAAGTGAGTTATATGTAATGATGATTCATAGTTTCATGTGCAATCCTCTTTTTTTTGGTACCACTCTACATGTAATTCCCATTTTTTGCTGCCTTAATTTTTTTAAATTAGCTTTAGATTTAAAATTCAAAATAAAAATAAATTTAAAAGATTTGCTTTCTTATCTTTTTTTTTAATTGAGATGTTATTTGGAAGTGTCTAGACTCAAAACAATTCTGCCATTTTCTTTCAGTTTTTCAGAGATTACTGATGGCCTTTCCATCATAATCATTCCAGTTTATTTTTTTGTTTGTTTGTTTTTAGTGTTCTGGGATGGTTCACCCAAGCTTGCCAATGGTGGGACAAATATATTCTTGACATAGTTCCACATTTCTTCATTTAAATTGATTTCTATTTTTTTATCTCAAATTTATTCTACTTAATTGAGAAAGTAGAAAAAAAGTGAGAGTTGAATAGTTCTGTCATCATTCATTATACTAGTTCATTCTACCCCAAGCAGCAGTCCTGCCCTCTCTTTGGGCTCTTTTTTGTCTTGAAACATAGTAACCCAAACCATTTTTATTGCTTTTAGGATTCATCACAAGATTTAGCGCTGAGTGTTCCTGACATTTTTCATATAGGATCATGCCATTGTTTATATCCTCAAGAGATCTGTGTTGGTTAATGGATTACCATTTAGTCATGTTGATCTATTAAAAGTTTCCTTTTCCTTCTTCAAGGGAATACTTTGCATTTTCATATTTCAAACCTCATCTTCAGGAGACTTGTAACCTTTTTACAGCAACTTGCCGTTATAGAACCTTAGGCCCTGGGATTCAAGCAACCTCTGGAATTTGTTCTCCCAAAGGCAAAGGTGTACACCAGACTGTCTGACGTTTTTTTTTCTTTAACTAACTCTACAGGTAACTTCCTCCCAAAGTTCTAGTCTCTGTTCTTGACTATCTTTGATTATCATCTAGTGATGAGTCTTTTGCCTGTGACTCTGATAATGTAAATAGACTCTAATCCTACCATCATCTGCTCCAGGTCTGTCATCTTTCCTTTTCCTATGGAAGAAGAGAGAAGGGAATAACATCTACTATGTGCCAGGCATTGTGCTAAGCTCTTTACAAATATCCATCTCATTTGAGCTTCTCCTATGGGGAAGAACTATGCTGCTCATATTGCTGGTACCTCCATACTTTTGGCTCACGTTACTCTCCATTACTTTTTGTTGAAATTTAACAACCAGGAATAAAACAAAGAAAAAGTAAATATCTATTATGAATAGCTCTGGGAATACATTCATGGCAAGGCTATTGGGTGCTACTGGAAAGATTTGATAACTCTACTTTTTATGTATTGCTGTCCATCAAAGGCTTAGAGCCTTCACTAACTCATGCAAGTTGACTTTTCATAATTACTACTATTAGTTTGGTTTGGCATAGGCAATTCCTGCATATGATGGAAAATGGAATTTTCTGGTATTAAAATATATAGAAAAATATTTTATAGAATATATGTAAATATTTTAAAATGCCACTCATTGTGTGCTTTCCCATCACTTTCTTGTCATATTCCTGTTTTTGACCATAAGAAGATGCTGAGAAGTTTAGTGCAGTCTATGCTGAAAGAGCTTGAGCCCTATTTGGGGATATAAAACATATGACACCTGTGTGTTTGCATACATATTCATATAAACACATATGTGTATGCATGTGATGGAACTATGCCAATCCCATTTCTGAGTGCTGAAGGAAAAGTCTCTGGGAAGAAACCAACAAGAAGAGGATCTGCTCACCAGTCTCCCTCATATCCTTGTCTCCAGTTTGCTATACTAGAGACATTAGGGAACTTCCCCTTCTGTGATGTATAGGACTTTCTCTGGTTTGAGTTGGATTTTCTTAATACCAATGAGAGAGCTTCATTTTGATTTGCCTGGTATATATTCTGCTATGAATCCTTTCTTTAATTTTTGTTTGTTTTTTTTTTCCTTTAGACTTGGAAAAAGGGGATTCTTGGCTACCTACTTTGTGCATTCATTTTAGAACTGGCACTTGGTGGAAAACGGTTCAAGTCTTGAATATAAAACTTAGGATCTCCTTACCCCCATTAATAAAATAGTGACCAAAAATTAGCTTGAACCTGAAAATCACATCCCTTAGAATAACAATATTTAAGGTATTTATGGGGACAGATATAATTCTGGCTTGGTACCCCATCTCTATGAGGAAAGTCATGCCTCAATCTCCTGAAAAAGTTAGGGGTGGAAAAGGTTAGAGATGTCTATTCTACCTCCCTTTGAGATATACAATGATATTGCCATAGTACATGTTGGGAGTAGCCCTCAAGTTACACATGCAGAGAAATGCACAGATACATAAACATTCATTATACACACACATGTATGCAAGTATATACAACATAAATATGTATTTATATATGTATACAAATAAATATGTAATATAATGTGATACACCAGGAATAAACTTTATCATTCTTATACATATATCACATGTATCACATATGTTTTTCTACATACACATGTGCATGTGTATGCATATATCAGTAGAATAATGATATCTTGTATATGCATATAAATGTCTTATATGCATAGGGATGGATGGATGAATGGATTTAAGAGGTAACATATCATAAAGTATAGGAAGCCAGCCTTAATACTAGAAGGACCTGGGTTCAAGTGATGAATGTACTGTTTGTACTAGATGTATAACCTTGGATGAATTAGTTATGCTCTCAGTGCTTTAGGCAACACTTGCAAACTGGGATTGGTAGAAGAATTTTCTTCACCCAGGTATTCTGCACCAATAAAATCATGGCTAAGGGTATGTATGTATGTATGTATGTATGTATGTATGTATTGATACACACATGCATATATGTATGTGTATATGTATATGCATGTATGTTATCGTACATATATACATATACACACGTCACACATATTATACTAACCCTTTTCCTAGGGTGATTTTGATTCCTGATGGGAGAGGGTTAGAGGTTGGAGTACTTTGATCACGACAGAGAAAGGGGAAACAGGCTGGAATTATATCTACTTACTTAAATATTGTTAGTCTAGAGGAAATATTTTTAAGGTTCAGGCTGAAATCCTTATCACTATTCCTCAGTGAGGAAAGGGTATCCCATGCTTTTTATTCAAGACAACCCCCTTTCCATGAAATTCTAGTTTCATAATAAACTCATGTAATAAATAGCAAATAAACTCATTTATCTAATATGCAAACAGATAACAGAGAAAGTGTATATAGAGTATTATATGCATATGTGTGAATATATATCTATACCACCTCTATTTCTCTATGTTTCTGTCTCCATGCATCTATCTGTCTATCTATCTATCTATCTATCTATCTATCTATCTATCTATCTATCT
>NW_020954599.1:37462013-37507078 GCF_900497805.2 Vombatus ursinus | reverse complement strand
TCTATCTATCTATCTATCTATCTATCTATCTATCTATCTATCTATCTATCAATACTAGATGATATACTAAGTGAATGAACTTTCTTATTGGGATCAAGAAACCTCTACTCAGCCAAAGAGATGCATATCTTACCCAAGGTGAAAGTCTCTGAAGACTTTGTTATAGTAAACTGGGGATAAGGATATAATTGAGGTACTGACTCCTTTACAGATCGCTGTGTTTCTAAAGTCTCTTTCCCTTTAGAGACCTGAAGAGAGTCTGAAACTGTGTATCTTCTATCTTAGAGCTGGAAGTCAAACAATCAGGATCTCATCTCTCTCAAGGCTCTTCAACTCTTCACAGATCATTGATTAATCAAACTCTACCAATCAAGAGAGGCCCATAGTCCATGCAAATAAGCTTTGAGATGTGAGTTACACAAACACACACACACACACACACAACAACAACAACAACAACAATAACAACAACAATACAAGGTAATCTAGTGGACTAAAGGTCAACCTTGACATCATGAAGATTTGGGAGTTGTAATCCTCTCTCTGGTACCTAACTCTGGACAGCTACAGGCAACTCACTTAATTTCTTAATTACCCAGGCAATTGCCTGTGATTCTGTATGAGATAATATAACTTAATGAAATGGAGGTTTATGTAGCTCGGGCTTTTGTATACCCTCCTTTAATGCTGTTTCTACCAAAAATGTCCCCTTCATCCAATCTCTATGTCCAATTGACTGCTTTCTGCTTAATCAGTGGGAGTTTGAGACTAAATGTAAATGTGAGGTAACTTAGTCATTCAACAAACATCTATTTGTCAGCTCCTTCTGGCTCTAATCATTTATGATTCTATGCCCACAATGTGCAAGGCACTGTGCTGAAGGCTACTTCCTGCTCCCCATTGGCAGTTCCTCTTCTAACCATTCTTCCTCCCAGTTGTGGGCAGCTGTCAGGGTCAATTACTAAACAATTGGGGTAATTAATCACTGACCTCTTCTTTCTGCTGAAGCTGTCAGGAAAGTTGGTTGCCTGGAAACCACAGCCTGTCACTCTTCTGCTGACAACTTTCTCAAACCTTAAAACCTAGGGATGATTTTCCCCTCAACCAGCCAACCAATGAAACTGATTTTGAGACAATTACAGCACTGCCTTTTCCACACAGATTAAACAATTTTAAACAGTAAAATTTTGAAGCTGATTTGAAATTCAGAAATGAATTCAAGTAGAGACTAAAATTAGAGAAGTCATTCACTAAAATTATATCAATCCTAAATTATTCCGTTTCATGACTAACAATATGACTAATATCCCCAAATACTAATTTGATTTCAATCTATTCTTACCTCAAGATTTTCAGAAACCATAATCTACACATATGTGTCACAGTCAGTCACAAACTTTTAAGTATTGAAATTAGGAATGAAAGGTGCAATTTCTAGGATCTTTATGAATTTCTTATTTCCCCTTGAAATCTGTCATTGATTTAATATGTCATTTGCTTTTAACTAACACTTCTGGTAGCTGTGCTATTGACTACTCTCTATGAAAGCCCACATTTCAATATGTGGAAGGAAAAGAAGCATCTTCCAAAAGGAATTGTCATTTTTGAGTCAGTTAAAAAAAAAAGATAGGTAACTATTTCAATATTATTGGTTTCCTTTGCAGTCTCTTAGTTTGTTTTGTGTATTTAAAACATTACTTTGAGAAGGGTCCATAGGTTTCCCCTGCCTTCCAAAGAGGATCATGATACAACCAAAAGTTAAGAACCCATCTTCTAAAAGACCATCTTGCAGGAGATCATTAAAAGGACTGTAAAGCAGGACTAGAATGTCATCTGAAGGTACTACAATTCCTTAATTATGACTACCAATCATTTTTGAGATCCTTTTTGTCTGAAATATAATTAGGTACAAATTGCAATTGACTGCTTTCCTATTAAAATCAAGATTTGATCTAAGCAAAACTGTGAACCTAATATAAATTTATTTTTTAAAAAAATTAAGAAAATATATAATATAGCTTTACACTGAAAATGATATTTCAAAGACTTTTTCACATGTCATACTTGCCAACTGAAAATAATACTTCAAATCATGATTTCTTTATCATCTTCACCATAATAGAAGCAAGTAAAAGTAACTGCTATATCAGCTGGTGTTAAAGGTATTGTTAATGTATTATTTATAGACATGATAAGGACTCACTCTGCTTCTAATATCCCTAAACCCATTCCTATTTTTTCCCCAAGTGCAGAGATTAGGAGAGGGAAGAATATTCCAATTGTCACTTATTTTTGGAGGGGGAATGCCTTATTGTTCTGCTATTTAGTGGATGACATTTGTTATTCAGTCATTTCAGCTGTGCCCAACTCTTTGTGACCCCATTTGGGGTTTTCTTGGCAAAGGTACTGGAGAGGTTTGCCGTTTCCTTCTGTAGTTGATTTTACTGGTGAGGAAACTGAGGTAAGCAGGGTTAAGTGACTTACCCAAGTTCACAAAGCCAGTAAGTGTCTGAAGCTAGATTTTAACTCAGTAAAAAGAATCTTCCTGACTCTAGGCCTGGCACTTGAACCACTGTACCACCTAGATGCCCAAGTAGATGGCATAGGATTTCAGTTAGGAATGATGGTGAAAACAGAGGTCCAGCAAGCTTCAGAAGATAGAAATTAAAGAATTATTAAGTATATAGGAAGCTCTAGATCAAAGAAGTGTGATTGATCACATAGGAGAGTAAATTTCAGAGTAGGTGTCTTTTATCTTCCCTATATGAATGTTAAAGTTTATGCTTTACTTACATGCTAGTAATGCACTAATTCTGGAGCCAGAGAACCTGGGTTCAAGGCCTACATTTGCTACTTAAAACCTGTGTGATCTTGGACAAGTCACTTAACTCTGATGGACTTCAACTTCCTAATCTGAAAAATGATGAACTTGTACATGATGGCCTTTAAAGTGCTCTCCAGTTCCTGATCTTTTAACTATCCCACCTGAGTTACTCATTCAATTTAGAAATTTGGTAAAATAAATGCACAATAATCAGTCCAGGCAAAGCAGCATGGGCATGTATATGCAATTTTAAACCAGGTGACCCCATTTGTTTCATGTTGTATGACTACGAATTATGAAACACTTTGGTGTCAGAAGAATTTGAAGGTTATCCAAATGGCAAATGTGAACAGTGGCAAAAGAGGAATTATGCAGAAATATAAAGTGTGTCATCAGAACAAATTATCATTAGGAAACAAACAAAAGATAGATGTGTCACACAATGAGATCAAGAGGCCAACATTCATGTCCCATTGCTCACTAGACAGGTTCGAGAGAATTCATGGAAAGGATTTAGGGAAGACATGGACTTCCCATTTGGTTAGTAATTAGGATTTCTTTACTTCAGAGTACCAGGCCTCAGATTAATGTCTGTCTATTTCAGTTCAAAAACAGTGAAGCTCAGAATTCTTGTATATTAGCTGAGGATATGTTGGCACCCATGGAAATCTATTGCTTTGAGACCTCACAGGAAAATGATGCTTTTGAAAATGCGCACCCAGATTCTTTACATGGTTACTAATCTATCAGCAGGCTGCTGGGTCTAGCTATTGAAATTTATATAGCTACCCCTATTGTCTCCAGTCTGGCTTGTTTTCCTAGTACTTGTTAATCAGTATTGGGGGAGACTCTATTGAGGGAGGCTTTATTGGCAGAGGTATAGTTTGTAGCTTTTGTGATATCTGCTATCCAACATACAGCAGATCATCCCCCTACTGGTTAGCTAGCACATAAAAGCCTATTCCTCATATCTATAATGTCATTTCTTATAATTCAGAAATTGGAGAGGAGATGAGATGCAATGGCCCATCCCTTTTTGCTGATGTGGACCTATCTGAATTGTCTTTACCTCATTACAAACATTATCAATAAAAGCTGGCTCCATCTTGAATCTCTTGCTGATCTCTAGTGAGCAACCCATCAACCTGATGTTACCTTGATGTATTTTTTTTAGTAAACTCCTTTTAATTTTCTTTTTTACCCTTGAGTTTTGCTTTTTAATCATAGCAAAAGCCCAAACAAAAAAAATTCCTCTTAACATATCAATAATTATAGCACATATTTTAAAATGCATAAGACATTTTAATACAGCGATAGGAATGCTTCATTATAAAATAACTCCCTTTTAAAAATCATTATGCTCACTTACTGGCAGCAAATTGCCTGTTTCAGTTAGTCCCATCTAGCAAAGATAGCTTATGAATTCACTAAAGGGCAAAGACAGATCAAAAAATGCTCATCTATTTTCATTGGAATCAGAAATCTTGGCAGTTGAATTGTAAGAAAAGGTTTGAGAAATGGCAAACTGTATTTTGGCGCCATGTCTATATGTCTTATGTGAAGCACACTGATCCTAAATGTCGGTATAGCTTTTTTCTCCTGCATCTCTTTCAATTTTTAAAGGCACACATTCACTTTTGAAGTGCGAACTACTATTGCCTATCTTCACTTAAGGTCAAGCAACATTTTGAACATGTTAATCAAAGTGAATACTTATTGTCATCTCTCACTTCTGACATTTAAGAAAAACTCTTCATGCAAATGAGCTATGTGACTGAATTGCTAGAGGAGTATATCAAATACTTAACGCAGAAATACAATGAACCCCACTATATTGACTGAAGCCCTTCATGTGCCTTCTCTCAAGTGCAAATTAGACTTGGATTTGTATTCTTTGAAGTTGAGAAGCCCTTGTGCCGTGGGTTGCCTAAAGCATACTGATGACTATCGGAAATCAAAATTAAAAATATCACATTCAACTTCTCTCTGCCATGCTATCTTGCACACCTACACAAATATACACATACCTACAGACATACATGTTCACAGGTTTAACCCAAGAGGGATGCTGAAGGCAGAAAATTATTTTTTGTGCAATTTATAATTAACTTTCCCAAGCTGAAATACCAATTCATTTTATCCGGGGCTTCTTTCCTTATATACTTGAATTATTATTTTTGTTGTCTGATTCTTAATTATTAGCCATGTGCTTTCCATCTAATTTACAGTTTCCTTACATGGACTACCCAAATAGCAATTCATCACTTTGCAGCTTTAATTGGATTTAATTGGGATGGAGGTGTTCTCACTCTTGTGCCTTAATAATTACTGAAAACAAGATAACAGCAAATAAGCCACTAACATGTGTCCTCCTGCTCACAGCTGTGCCCTTTTCCATGGGAACCTGGCAGTCAGGTGTGCAAACTGCTCCAATCTTGTCCAAAACACTCAATTGTCAGGGCTCATGACTAGACAGCTAACTGTCTTTTAATTACTTAAAGCTTCGCTGGGGATCTTGTAAAGCAGAAAATTGTCCTTCATTTAATCAAAAGGGTCTTTTCCCCAAAGTCGAGTGAACAAGTAAAGCCAGAACTGCAAAGAATTCAAGGAACCCTCAGAACCTTGCAGAGGAACAATGGAATCAGGTGCCTGATGGCAATATTACCACTTTTGGAGAGTTCTGACTCAGTTTCATCACTGACCCACTTACAGCGTTTTATGGTTGACTTCACACATAGCCATCCCTCCTTTGCATTTACATGGATCATTTATGCTCCATGAAAAAAAAAAATAAAACCAACAACACATTTTCTATCTGTGCTTTGGGTACAAATAAATGCAGTTGCTTAACTCATAAACAATGGTTTTTCCACATCCAAGATGAAAAGCAGAAAATAATTTAGACACAAAAATAATCTATATGCAATCTATAGCTTTCTTGTTATCAATCAGTCCAACCAATTTTTACTAGTTTGTCTTGAAAAGGAAGTGTAAGCTTTATATGCCTCCTTGTCCTACAATCTTACCTGATAGTTTAATTCAATGGACATTGTTATTTTGTTTCTTCTTTTATTTTGTTTTTGAGACCATATCTTCCTCTTTTGAAGTGTTCTGATCCAAATACTGATTGGCACATACACACACACACACACACACACACACACACAAACCTTTAACCTATTCCATCTTATCCAGGCTGGGCTCATTCACTGCCCCCCTTAGGCAGCCTGGAGTCCTCCACTTCTGGAAACTTGTCAAAATTGGCGCTGAACTTAGTAGGAGTAGTACACATGGTAGGCTTCAGTGCTATTGCAGCTCAAAACTTCCAAATTCAAGAGATTACTACCTTCGACAGCCCCCAGCATTGGTAATTACAAAAGTGTACCACCATACCTAACCACAAAAACGTTTATAGAGGTGAGAAAATCAGATGATTTTCTTGATCATCTTGTTTTTGTTTTATTTTGTTTTGTTTTTTTGGTAATTGGGGTTAAGTGACACAGCTAGTCACACAGCTAGTGTCAAGTGTTTGGTCTAAGCCTGGATTTGAACTCAGGTCCTCCCAACTTCAGGGTCAGTGATCTATCCACTGTGCCCCCTGGCTACCCCAATCACCTTGTTTTTAATAACTTTATCATCCATGAGCTTTTACATTTCTTATCTTTACTGCTTTGCGATATATGTTGCTTTACAAACCTTAAGCACTATATTCATACAATTATTATTATTATTAATTTCTTGAAGGTCATGCCTCTATTGTTGTGCTGCCTATTGTACATACTTCTATGGATTTTCATTCCAAATTCTGAGCATGTGTCTGGTACTTAATGACAGTTGTTTTTTTTTTTAATTTATTGATTCATTTTCATTCATTCATTCATCAAATATATTCATTCACACTTATCTTCTTAAATAAAATGTTCACTCCCTTTTAAGGTACATCAGACACTGAAGTGACAGAGACCAAATATTGTGTCACTCCATTATTGTCACTAATGAGAATTAATCACTATAAAAACATTTGCATATTTGTTCAATTTCATATGTAGTTACTATCCATAAAGTCTCACTTACAAAAACTTTTTTGGGCTGGTTTTCCTTTTTATAGCCTTTTGATATTTTTTAAACAATATTACTTATCACCTATGATACTCATTTATACTGATTTGTAAATGAGCTTGTTCTTTAAATTAGAACAAATCTTGGATGCCATGTCTCTCTTCCAGGCAGGATGAAGTGCTAGTAAAATAGGGGGAATTTCTGGGAATTTTCGGTGTACTCATTATAGCAACTTTTGTGTCGATTAAATTTTTTTAAGAAATGGTGCTAGAATTAATGTCTTTTTTTTCTGAACCAGTAGCTTGTTTATACAGTTCAAGTTGGAGATGTAATTGGAATTCATTTCTTCTCATTTTTCTCATTTGTTTAATATTAACTTTAGCCTTTGCTCTAACCAAGTGATGATGAAACTGTAAACAAATAGCTGAGACTGAAATAGGTCCTACTTTTTAAGCCATTTCTTGTTTAAGAAAACATATTCTTTTCAATTTGGGGGATGTTGATTGGTGCTTATCATACCTGGTGAATTTCAATTCACATCCTATAAAAAAGTATCCATCACATGCAGGGAAAAGCCTTCTAAGCATTTTGTAAGCTCTTTGCCTCATTTCTTGATTCTGTTCCATAATTTCTAAGATAATTATTTACAAACTTACCTATATCCCTTTAATCTTTTTCCTTTATGCTTTATGATATGATTATGCTTTATTCCTTGGCCTCTTTGCTATTTCTCAAACAAGACATTCTATCTTCTGACACTGTATTTTCACAGGCTACCCCTCCTGCCTGGAATTCTCTGCTTCTTGTTTCCATCTTCTGGTTTCCCTTTACATCTCAGCTAAAATCTCACCTTCAACAAGAAGAAAACTTTCCTGATCTGCCTTAATCTTAGTGCCTTCTTCATTTGATTGTCCTCAGTTATCCTGTATGTATTTTGTTTGTACAAAATTTGTACATAATCTTTGTAGGTAGGTAGTATAGTGGATAAAGTACTGGACATGGCATCAGCAAGAACTGAATTAAAATACAGCCTTAGGCATTTACCAAGTCTATGAGCCTTGGCATGTCACCTAGTTTCTGTTTGCCTCAGTTTCCTCACCTGTAAAATGTGTAAAATAATAGCATCTACTTCCCAGGGTTGTTGTGAAGATCAAATATGATAATAATTGTATAGCTCTTCGTACAATGTTTGCTACCTAGAAAGTGTTACATAAATGCTATTAGCTATTATTAATTTTTTGCATGTTTCCCCTCTTCCCCTAATTAGAGTATTAGTTTTTTTGAGAGTTGGGACTATGTTGTTGTATTTTTTTTTTACTTTTTTTTATCTCTAGCATTTAACACAATGCCTTGGAGGATAGTAGGTATTTAATAAATTATTCTGGAGTTGACTTTAGTACTAAAGTCACCTGTTATCAAGGCATCATTTTGCCGAGTTTGGGAAATATTTTCTTTATTATGATTATCTGACTACATTAGTGGCAGACTTTCCAGAGTCTCTTGGCTTATATGATACAACCACTTTTTTTTTTTTTCCACACACTGCATTTGATACAAGGGTGGCAAAGTCCAAACAGTGTGGTAAAAGAGCTCACATTTGCTGTCTGTTTCACTACAAGGTTCGAAAATTCTTCACATCCCTTTCCTTATACCTTCATGCCAACCCTCTTTGAGAACCACTGTGATGATGTTAAATTTGTCAAAGGTTCCTGAGGTAGTAAGTAAGTCTCAGAGATGGGATTCAAACTCAGGACTTCCTGACATGTTGTGAGCTAGTGAAAAAAAATACTTTGCCTCATAGTCCCATTCTCTAGGATTCATGTATAATAAGACACAACTAACTTGGACATTGGTCACTCTCCCTCACCCCGACACCAGCCACTTGATTTCTGTGGCACAGAGTTAAGCTTCCTTGTTCCCTGGCTCTTATTTCTTATTAGGCAACCCTAATTTCAGTGTTCTGGACTAGCACAATTCATTGTCCCATGGGTGATGGGGTATTCTGTTAGTACCACTTTGGCTTAGTCTAAAACTCTATACACTTTGAGCCCTGAGTATCTTGGGGCTTCAGATATGAATGCACAATTGCTAGAATTTTCAAGCTACAAGCCTTCCTGGGGTGTTTCTGACACTAGGGACAAGCAGTGTCCATAAGTCATTCTCCATTGGCATCTGTTCCCTTTATGGCTGCTGTCCATAAGTATCAGTGTCATTCAGGAACAGCTGTCTTCCCTTTTGCTCTGCAATAGTCCAGCACTTATCTACAGCGAAATACTGCCTCTCACTGATGAGAATAAAAACCTTAAAAACACTGACAGATCTGTTTTATTTCATTTCTATTTGTTGCCTTACTTTTTAAATGATCTGGTTTAGCTGGATCTCTTGCCAACTGCTCCTCCTGAAAAAAAAAAATATATATATATATATACATATATATGTATATATTATATATATAATATATACACATATATGTATATAAATAGTCTTGTCTGTAGAATTCCTTGAATTCTTTATCTTCTAATCAGAGGATTATATAAAACCTACAATAATTTTTATTTTAATTGTGGTATGTTTCTCTCTCTTCATTGTAAGCATCACAAGATGCCATAACCATATTTTCTGAAATTTCCATTTCATCTTACTTTGGGATACATGGTAATAGAAGAGACAATGCATAAAGGGGAAGGGTTGCCTGTAAGGGACACTTTGATTTGCCAAGTTACAAGGACAGTGAATAGGGACATTGGGAAGTAGTTTAACATGCCCCATTTATGAACAATGACTAATTGATTAAATAATTGACCCTGCTTCCAAAATTGGGAGATGGTTTAAGGTGGTGGTGGGAGCCTATGAATCTAGAGTCAGGGCAATTGGCAAGGAGAAGACAGCTCAAGAGTAGGGAGTGAATTGAGGCATGGTATCTTGAGTTTCCTGAAATAATAATCCGGGAGAGTCAGGACAATGAGGGATCCCAGCCTGGAAGACTTCTGCCAGCAATGAAGGAAGCAAGATCAATCAATCAATAACTAGCATTTAATAAGCACCTACTATGTAGCAAGTACCTTTCTATACCCTGGAGATACAAGATAAGAATAAACATGCATGTACTTGTAAGTAGATATATGTTTTATATAAAATATATTTTAAAAACATTTTTTAGGAGTAGAACTAGCAGTTAGGAAGATGGAAAAAAGCCTCATATGGGAGTGACATGTAGGTTGGATGGGGATAGGATCTGAACCCCTAAAAGGAAAAGACCATGTCTTTGGGATATGGACCCCAAAAAACAAAAGGCCCGAGACTTTTCCACACAGCCCAGATCCCTGGAGTTCACCTGAGGCATCTGGCTCACCTCAGCCCACCTTGATTACTTACTTAGCTTACTTAACATGCCTTTATCTCATCCAGGCCCCTTTGTGTTATCTCTAGACCACCCCAGTCTACTTGCCACTCCTAGATCCCGTCCAGATCTTCCCACAGTCTTTTTGTATACAAGTACCAATTTTATCCTCATCAAATGCTCAGATTCTTAAAATCTGGCCAGCTTGTGTTGGTGTCACACAGTCCAGACTCACTAAGAATCTCACCTACCCCAACCAGTGTCATAATAAACTCACTACTTGGACTAAAAGAAGGTTTGAGTGGTCAAAATATTTTGAGGCAGACCTCTGCCCTGTACCCTTGCATTTAAAGTTTCCTAGCACCCCTAGACTGCATTGGGTTGATTTCTAAAAGAGGCTAGAGATTCTAAGAGGCAGAGTTAAAAAGAGTGCATTGTTTTCCATATGGGGAACTCACCAACAGTTGCAGACGTCAATGTAACATATACAACACAAAGGGAATCAAAATATTGTTAGCAGCAAACTAACAGAAGTGGGGGAATCCTCTGCATCCCCTTTAAAGGCTTTAAGTTAGATACAATTTCCATCCAGTTGACATATAAACTACTAAAAAGAAGCCAATAAATTGCATCAGTTTTGAATAAGAAATCAATTTTTCTGGTGAATTGTGAAGTGATCAAAAGTCCAGCTAACAAAAAAAAAAGATCAATAACATTGGATATATTATGGACTGGTTGATCAATCCTTTGACTAACTTTAAAAGACGTGTAGAAGGATGTAAGTCAGAGAAGTTTAGGAAGGATGAATTCTAAAGAGTGACAGTCTTGTAAGATGAGTGTCAGGAGTCTCAGAATGAGATGAGGATGGACATGATAGCAATCTGCAAATATTTTAATAGTTGTCATGTGGAACAGGAATTAGTCATAGTCCCAAAGGGTAGAACTGGGATCAATGGTAGAAGTTAAAGTGAGCAGGCCCACTACTTGATATAAGAAGGGAAAATGTCTGACAATTGTCAAAACGTTAGATGCCCAGGAGGCAGCAGCTTCTTCCTTACTAGAAATTTTCAAGCAAAGGCTTAGACATTCATTTGTCAGAGATATTGTAGGAAAGAATTCTTTGCATTCATGGATTTGACTAAATCACCTCTGAAATTTCCTCTACTTTCTGAGATTCTGTGATCCTGTAAATTTGTAATAATGAGAACCATTTGTTGCAAACCACTGCCTTTTACATAATACCATTCAATCAATAAATCTAATATTTATTAAATATGATGTGCCAAGAAATACTATGCTGGGGACACAAAGACATAACTGAAACTGCACATGCCCTCACACAGCATCCATTCACTTAGGTAAGAAGACACATACATCTATTGGTATGTTTAAAAATGTATATACATACACACATATTATACACACACACATATATATATGTGTGTGTGTGTGTGTGTGTGTGTGTGTGTGTGTATGTATATATGTGTATATATATATATATAAACATATATATATATATGCAATTCAATTACTATGAATATAGAAGGAGGCATCCATTGGAGGAAAATTCTTTTCCATGCTAGTGTTATTTTTATAGTGGTGGATTAGTAAAATAAGTTATTTTTCTAATTTCTTCAAATGGAAAGAATCAAGAATTTACTCACAGATTTATATTTAAATTCACGTTATATTGTCTATGAGCTTTTCTTTGGTTAACTTTTCTTACTTAATATATTGAAGTACTGTACTAATTGCTGCTTTTCTAGCTTACTCTGTCAGCCATGAATTAAATACAATATGGGGTTTGGTTATCTTTTTTTTACTTATTTATCCACAAAAGATCATTCAACATACAAGGAAGATGTGATTTTTCAGATCTAAGGGGAAAAAAAAACCCTTGGTCTTCTACAATTAAATGGGATCATATATTTTAATATAGGCATGTCATTTTATGTATAATTCTTTTCAAGCAACATCAAGTGACAGAACCACAGTTATGTATATTACTTACTCACTTTTACATAAATCTGGAGTGTTATTGTCAATTTCTGCCCTTCCCTTTTATTTAAACAGTCCCCAAATATAATTATCATTTTGAAAGAAAGGAAAACATTCCCACCTAAGCCTTATCTTGCTGAATGTTTTTTCTTCAAGAGTAGTTTTAGATAAAACTCTGATTCTCTGATGAACCCCCTTGTGATGCAAATAAATCAGCCTCCTGAAGGTAAAGAACTTTCTAGTTGAGGTCACTTCAGCATGTCCTTGAAGCCTCAACATTTTTATAAGCTTATCAGTAGTTTGGCTGTATAAACTATCACAAAGATTCTTTGTGATTATGGGAAGTCAGTACAAAGGATGTACTCCTAGTCCTCCCTACTCCCTCAATCCAGAGGGGAAGTCAGAGGGCAGCAGAATGACAATATACTGACTTACCAGGGTTGCATTTTTGGTGACCATTTTTGGTCAAGCAGGGTCCTGTTCTATAATAACGTGTTTTAGAATGGAATTTTAAAATTTTGTTGAACTTTATAATTTAACTTTTTTTCTGCCTTTCTGACCAACTGTGGAAGCTTTTTATTTTTCTGAACATTGAATACAACTCTGAAGACATGCCTTTTATCTAAAGTCTCATCAATAAATCAATCAATAAATAGTTATTAAGCATCTACCCTGTGCCAGAACTGTATTGAGTGTAGAGGATACAAAAAGACTCAAAAGACAACTCCTGCACTCACGGAGTTTGCAATCTAACAGGGAAGAGAACAGCAAGTAAATATAAACAAATTAAGCTCTATACAGTATAAATAGGAAATAATTAATCTAGGAAAGGTACTAGAATAGGATTTTAATTAGAATTTAAAACATCAGGGAGTTCTATAGTCTGAGCAAAGAAAGGAGAATGTTCTAGGCATGGGGGACATCCAGAGAAAATACTTAGAGCTGAGAGAGAAATGTCTTGTTCATGGAACAGCCAAAAGGCCAGTGTTATTGGATTGAGGAGTAAGGTGTAAGAAGACTAGAAAGGTTGGGGGTGGGGTGGTGGTCTAGATTATGAAGGGTTATTAGTGCCAAGCAGAGCATTTTATATTTAACCCTGGAGATCCTAGGTAGCCATAGAGTTTTTTGAGTAGGGGGGGTAGGACCTGTGCTTTAGGAAAAATCACTTTAGTGGCTGAATGGCAGTTGGATTGAAGTGTGGAGAAATTTGAGGCAGGCAGACCCAACAGCAGACTATTATAATAATCTAAGCTTGAGCTGATGAGTGGTGGCATCGTCAGAGAACAGAACAGGGCATATTTGAGAGATGTTGCAAAGGTGATTGCCAATAGATTGGATTTTTGAATAGTGGTGAGAGATAGTGAGGAGTCCAGCACAACTCCTAGGTTGCAAGCCTGAAGGACTGGAAGGATGAGGTTGGGCTCCACAGTAATAGAGAAGGTAGATGGTAGGGAGGATTTAGCGGGAAGGATAATGAGTGCTGTCTTGGCCTTATTGAGTTTAAGATGTCTACTGGATATCCAGTTCAAGATGTCTGAAAGGAAGTTTGAGATGCAAGTTTGAAAGTCTATGTATGAGCATTTTAAAATTTTAAAAAGATAAAAGAAAATACACTAACACAGATGCAAGAATTATTTAAGAAGTGTTGGAAAGGCATAATTTGTTGCAGATAAATCTTTTATGGTATTTATTTAAGTATGCCAATTACGTAAAAAAAATTCTCTAATCTGTTTTCCTTGGTTTTCATTCCTCAATTCTCAATACAGATGCTAAACAATACATTCTTCTGCTATTCATTAAGTGTGTTCTCAATGGGCATTGCCTACCACAAAAAAATGTAGTGGGAAGCTTTGGTTCATAAGTAGTTTGACTCTTTCAACTTTAGGAAAGAAAACATGTCATATAGTTCATCAAATTTGAATAATGTCAGAAATTTATTTTTGTCATTCTAGTATTTTTTTTCAAAACTCACAATTCATTCAATATGGATGGATAGTGGGGTGAAGTAAAACTAAAAAGTAACAGAGGGAACTGAATGTCATGGTATGAATGAGTGATTTAGCCAATCTCTGAGCCCCCATGGCCCCAATAATTTTCTGAATCCCAGCCCCATCCTAGGAATTGAAGTATTGACTGCAGCTTCCTCTCTTAGAAGGACTTAGTTTTATTTTAGTTTAATTTAATCTAGATAAATAAAGGCTTGAATGAAAACAAAATCATTTAACATGTTAAGCTTACTACTTTGACTTTATAATGAATTTGAAATTTTACCATCAAACATTCTCCAGTGGATTGATTTACAATCACTAAGGACCCATGCCAGTCAATACTTATCAAGCACAGCTGGGCAAGTGGACAAGTCTTAGAGGACAAAGCAATTGTAAATACTTTGATTATATCTAAATGCCTGTATAAACATAGTTGAGAAGTAAGACACGTAATCACTATTTCTTAATTATAAAACCTCAGCTTTTATTTGTCAAAGAATTTGTAATTATATATTTGTCCCATACATACTCATATGAAAAGAATATGGTTTAGTGGCTAGACTGGAATTTAAGACAGGAGGACAAGGATTCCAGTCTTGCCACTTACACATATTGACTCTTCTCAGCAACTCTCAAAGAATATAAAATGCCTAGAAGTTGGAAGTCTATATTGGTAAATAGAGATACTCATCTAGACTAATGAAATAGCAGGTCCAATGTTCCTATGTGTCATCATATGAAATTTCAATCCAATTAATTTCTTATTTTGATGGCTCTACAATCTCATCATTGTGGTTCCCTTCACTATATAGGTTCCAGCCCTTCTATGCCTTCTCATTTTACAATTCTTATCCAATGTGTTTTAGTTACTGCTTTGTGTGTGTGTGTGTGTGTGTGTGTGTGTGTGTGTGTGTGTTTGTGTGAGTATCATTCTTCAGGTGTAAATAGCATGTTACTGCCTAGTTATATCTATGCCATATCTTTTTTATTACCCTGAGGTAACATAAAATCTGTTATTACTTTGAGACTGATGGTCATCCGTGAGTTAGAATCCTGAAATATTACAGGAATGATAGTAGTAGTCAAAACAGATTTTGGAATGAGGGAGTTGCTTGAGATACTTTTTTTGAATTATATTTTATATTTTCCCAATTACATATAAAAACAACATTTTTTAAAATTTTGTGTTCTAAATTTTCTCCCACCCTTCCTACCTCCTGGATACAGTAAGCAAATTGATATGGGTTAAACATGAACAATCATGGAAAACATATTGCCATATTAGTCATGTTGTGAAAGAAGACAGACCAAAAAAAAAAAAAAGCAAAAAATAGTAATGCTTTAATCTAAATTCAGACTTTGTCACTTCTTTCTCTGAAGATGGATAACATTTTTCATCATGAGTCCTTTGGAATTACCTTGCATTGTTGTATTGCTGAGAATAGCTAAGCCATTCACAGTTGATCACCATACAGTATTGCAGTTATTGTGTACAGTGTTCTCCTGGTTCTGCTCACTTCACTTTGCATTAGTTTGTGTCAGACTTTTCAGGTTTTTATGAAACCATTCTGCATGTCATTTCTATTTTTACATTTTTAAAAATTTATTTATTTTTAGTTTTCAACATTTACTTCCACAAGATTTTGAGTTCCAAATTTTCCCCATCTTTTCCCTTACCCCACCCCAAGATGGTGTCCAATTTGCTTTCCCTTCTATCATCCCCCCTTCTCTTATTCCCTTCCCCTTCTATTTTCCTGTAGGGCAAGTTAGATTTCTATATTCCATTGCCTGCATATCTTATTTCCCAGTTGAACATAAAAACAATTTTAAACATTTGCTTTTAAAACTTTGGGTTCCAAATTCTCTCCCTTCCTCCCTCCCCAACAACCCTCATTGAGAGGGCAAGGAACTCGATACAGGTTATACATGTGTAGTCATGCAAAACACTTTCATAATAGTCCTGTTGTGAAAAACTAACTATATTTCCTTTCATCCTATCCCACCCGCTGTTTATTCTATTCTTTCCTTTCACCCTGTCCCTCCTCAAAAGTGTTTGCTTGCAATTTCCCCCACCCCCATTCTGCCCTCCCTTCTATCATCTTATCCTCTATCCTTATCCCCTTCCCCCCTATTTTCCTGAAAGGTAAGATAGATTTACATACCCAATTGAGTGTGTATGTTATTCCCTCTTCAAGCCAAATCCAATAAGAGTAAGATTCACTCATTCCCTCTCACCTTCCCCCACTTCCTCTCCACTGTAAAAGCTTTTTCTTGTCTGTTTTACGCTGCACATCATTTCTCATAGCACAATAGTATTCCATTACAATCATATACCACAACTTGTTCAGCTCTCCTCAACTGATGATCATCTCCTCAATTTCTAATTCTTTGCCACCACAAAAAGAGCTACTATAAATATTTTTATATAAACAGGTCCTTCCCACTCCCTTCTCTTTTTTTTTTAAATTTCTTTGGGATACAGACCTGGTAGTGGTACTGTTGCAACAAAGGGTATGCACAGTTTTATAGCACTTTGGGCATAGTCCAACTTGCTCTCCAGAATGGTTAGATCAGTTCACAACTCCACTAATAGTACTCCCATATCCCCTCCAACAATTGTCATTTTCCTTTTCTGTCATATTAGCCAATCTGATCCGTGTGAAGTGGTATCTCACAGTTAGTTTAATTTGCATTTCTCTAATCAATAGTGATTTAGAGTATTTTTTTTCATGACTATAGATAGCTTTGATTTCTTCACCTGAAAACTGCCTGTTCATATCCTTTGAACATTTATCAACTGGGGAATGATTTGTATTCTTATAAATTGACTCAGTTCTTTATGTATTTGAGAAATTAGGCCGTTGTCAGAGACGCTTGTCCTATACCCCACCACACCCAGCTTTCCAATTTCCTTTTAATATCGGATGCATTAGTTTAGTTTTGCAAAACCTTTTTTATTTAATTTTTTTTATTTTAATATAAATAATTTTAACTTTTTATTTGTTTAAATTATTAATTTTACATCTCATAATGTTCTCTCTCTTATTTAGTCGTAAAATCTTCCCTTCTCCATAAAACTATTCCTTGCTTTCCTAAGTTACTTGAGATAATTGAAGGGTGTATAAATTCCCAAATATCATCTGACACATTCATCTTAGAATATTTAATTTTGGGTCAGCCAAATTACTTGTACATCTCCAATATCTCTCTAATGTATTTATAGTGATGGATTAATTCATAAGGTTAATCATCCAACTGCATATCACACCACCGTCATCCTCTTATTTATTTGTTTATTTATTTACTTACTTATTTACTTATTCACTTATTTATTTATTTATTTATTCATTCATTCATTCATTCATTCATTCATTCATTCATTCATTTATTTATTTATTTTTGCTAGGATTTTCTTTTTTAGAGTGGCCTGACTTTAATGGTCCAGTAATGCCTTAGGTCTCAATTGAATCGGTACAATGTCATTTCAAAATAGGATCATCTGGGAAATTTCATAATGTATAGGAAATTCCTACTACATTTGAACTTAGTACATGACATTCTCCGTATCATTGATGATCATTTTTGACTAGCATGAATCCTTGAACCTAGAGCAACTGATTCCTCTGGGATACAATGTAAGAGTGAAAATTGGCAGATTAACTCAGAGAGGTCTCTACATATGAGGGCCCATCTGGAATCTCCATCTGGTAGGGATGGACTGGAGATGCACATTATTGTAGAGATCCACTGGAGAAATATAGTATTTGCATATGCATACTGTTTGTGTGTTGGGGTTCAGTTACATGGTTTGTAGAATGAAAAACTTACAAAAGCTCCAATAGAAGACTTTCGACCTGTTTAGTATTGGGAAACTCCCTCTGCCAATGCAGGTTGACATCTTCTCTGCAAGGTATAATCTTAGAGCATAGTATACCTTAAAGAGGTCAAAGGGGTGGTTAAGTAATAGCCCAGAGTAACACATCCAGTATGTGTCAAAAGTGGGACTTGAATCCAGGTCTTTGAAGATGACTCTCTACCACATTGCAGTTTTAAAATAATCATAAATAAAATTTATCTATCAAAGATCTTTCATTGTAAATACATAATTAAAATCAGAAAATTCAATTAAATAAACTTAAAGGATCTGTATTGTCAGAAAAACTTGGCTATATATTGAAGAAACAGCATGAGTAGTGGAAAAAGTACTCTACCACCAGAAGAGACATAGATTCAAATCCTGCTACTTACACCTACTAGCAATTTAATAATGGATGTCTCATAACTTCTCTCAGTTTCAGTTTTCTCAAATGTAAGATAGGAACAATGATAACATTAGTACCTACCTCATGAGTGTCTGGAATCATATGAGATGATGTTATATTTGATATCTAGGTAAAAAGCACTTAATAGATGATTACTGATTAAATGATAAAGGGTTTCAAAAATGAATTAAAATAGATGCTCTCTCTCTCTCTCATCCTCCCTCCCTCCTTTTCTCCCTCCCTCCCTCACCCCACCTCTCATGCCCCTCTCTCTCCCTCTCTTCCCTCCTTCTCTCTGCCTTTTGTCTCTTTGCCTTTTACTTTTATAAATACCAATAGCTTCCTCAAACAAACCAGGTCAAAGGTAGGCAAAGTGGCCGGTCCCTAGGGGTTCAATATGCAGTGGATATAATGACAGACATTTTACATCATTGTTTTAAAAATTCACATATTCTTAAGGTCAGAAACTTGTACTTCCCATGGAAGGTAGCAACTTATGATATTGAATCATAAGATCATAGATCTAAAGTTAACATTGAGTGATATCAGAGATCATCAAGTAGTCCAATTTCATCATTTTATAGATAAAGAATTTGCATTTCTTACCTGGTTGCACTACTATTGGATTCATTTGATTTTTCCACTATACCCCAGGAAGCTCATTATTCTAAAAACTTCATTGTCCTGCAAGATCCCATCAGTCTTGGTACTCTACTACATCACCACCCTCTGTCTCTCTGATTGGAGAGTAGAACCATAAACTACAAAACCCCATTTAAGGAGGGAGCCCAGCTCAGAACTTTTCATTCCTCGCCTGAATAAACTACTTTGGAATTTCTCTGACTTTTCCACTATTCCCTCCTCATACCTTCCCAGCACATACCACCCCACTTTTAGTTTCTTGTTGAGTCTGGTCTTGCTCTATTAGATTGTAAGCTATGTGACAGTAGGGACTGTCATATCTTTTGTGTTTGCAGCCTAAACTCCTGGCACAGTACCTGGCACGTAGTAGATGCTTAATAAACATTTGGACAACTGACTGACTGACTGACTGAGGCCCATAAGAAAGAGTGATTAGTCTGAGGTTATATAGCTAATGAATGTCAAAGGTGAGATTTGAACTGAGCCAGTTCCAATACGTAAGCATTAAAATTTACATGAGTTGTAGTGAAGGTCTAAAATCTCAATAACATAACAGAGGTACAATTCCAATATGCAACATAATTTTAAAAACCTTTCCTAAAGCCTAAAATGCATTATCTTGCTTCTGGCACCATATGCCTTCCAGTCCAGTAGCTTTATAAAGAGAGCAGCCTCTACGAGCAAGCATCCTGAAACATCCTCTCAGTAGACAGAAATCTACACTGAGGTGGACTTGAAAGTTAGAGCTTAAATAATCTCAATGGGCTAAATTGGAAATGGTTGGAAAACAAATCACACTCAAGGCATGATCTTGCTTATATTTAGATTTGGTATTTTTATACAAATTGTGCTGTCACGTGAATCCTCTGTGCTGGGAATCTTGCCTGCATGATATCAAATTATTTTCACTCCTTTAAATGTAGATTTGTAAATGATGAAACCACTAGCTTTTAATTAAATAATTAATCAACCAATTAAGTTCATTCATTTATTTGTGCATTCATGCATGCTTTTATCTATTTCTTTATTTCTGCCCAGCATCTTGCTTATAATTTCATCTAATTCACTTTAAGAAACATTTATTAAATATCAGTTTTATGGAAGTACTGCACTGAATGTTGTAGTTACAAAAACACATTTGACAAAGAATTAAGGTACTCTTTCATTTCTGTAATTGTATCTTCTGTAGCTAGTGCAACATTCAGCACATAGCAGATATTTAAGTGATTGTTCAGTGATTAAATGTGTAACTAGGGTTTGAATAGGACACGCACAGTTCTGTCCTTCTCGCCTTCATTTCATTCTTGGGAATGAAGAAACCCTTGACTCCTTCCAGTCATCCATATGGATGATTCAATATTAAGGTAAAGGTTGTCACTTTGAAAATCATGAAGCAAGACCCACAATCTGAGAGAATAGATGAATTAAGTGATCTTTAAAAGTGAGTGATTTTTCCTTCCCAAATCCATTTCTCTCTTTTCTACTGTATATCATTTAATGACTCTTTTGAGCTGTTTACTATGAAGAGTAATGGAAAGGCAATTGACCCCATCTCCTAACCCAACTGCCATATGGCCAAGAGCACGTCAGCTAAAGCCCATGTCCTGATAGGACAGTCTGATCTGTTCTTCAGTGTTCTTACATGATCAGATTGACAGCAATAATTACAGCAGAACTATCCTTAGTAAGTACATTAAAGTAGTAAAAAATGACATGCTATGTAAAGTGCAAGATTATTATTATTAGGGTATCAGGGAAGGTCCTATGTCAGAAGCATTGAAGTTGAGTAACTCTACTGTAGGATTTTAAAAGGCATAGAGAAGGAGGAGGGATATCCAGGTATAGAGAACAGCATGATCACAGGAGCATAGCATCTTCAATACAGATGTGGAAGGGACCTCAGAAGTCATCTATCTGAGGGGCAGCTAGGTGGTGCAGTGGATAGAGCACCGGCCCTGGAGTCAGGAGGACCAGAGTTCAAATCCAGACTCAGGCACTTGACACTTCCTAGCTATGTGACCCTGGGCAACTCACTTGACCCCGATTGCTTCACCAAAAAAAAAAAAAAAAGTCATCTATCTGGCCCAAAGAAGTTGTGACTTGTCAATTGAACTCTAAATCTCATGCATTAAGGCAATGACTACGAATTATTACCCGAACTTAGTATCTTCTCTAGCACCTAACAGTACAGTATACATAGTAGGTGTTTAAGAAATGTTTGTTGACTGGAGATTATGTGGGTCCTTGAACCCAGAGTATTTCTTCTGCCAGAGTTTCTTTGATCTTTTCCTCAAGTTCCTACTACATAGGCTGCCTCTCAATTTAGAAATCATTCGAAGGGCTGCCTTCTTTCATAAGCTTTTTTCTCTTTAGAGCTCTGTTTTTCCTTTATCGCAAAGCAAAAGCCAGGAGAAGGAAAAAAGTTACATAAAAACTTGATGACACTTGTCTGTATGAAATCCAGCTGAACATTCCCCTCCAATCTAGAGTTTTCCAGCCAGTTCACCTTTCTGCAAAGAACTAAAATCTCCCTCTAAAATATTTGCTTCCTTTGCTGTATAATATGAAACAAAATCTGCCTTTTCTTAGTAGCCATAACCATTAGGGTCTTCCATCTGACATAGATATAAACATTATTTCACATAAAAGGCATTTTTTTTAAGAACCCTCTCTGTGAAAATCATTGTAGTAGGTATTATGAAAGATACAATGCATTCCACCTGCACTTTAGAAGCTTATAATCAATTTAGTTTATCTGAAGATCTTATCTTCGGCAATTGATAGAACACTCCACATTAATATAATAGGCCCATGTCCCCCATGAGACCTGACAAAATTAGCTTAATCCTGAGTCACTGGAGGTTAGACTATTATACCTCAGTCTCTATATCTAATGTTGTTCATCATTTATCAGGTCATATTGCCACATATGTTGGTCATTCCTTCCATTAGATCCAGATTGTTAATATTCAGTGAAACCTCAAGGTCATAGTTAAATAATACAATTACATTAAATAAACGATAGTATATTAAATTCTAAAATAAACAAAAAAGCTTAAAATGTATATCATACAATGTAACATACCAATTTCTTCCCACCTCCAACCTCCCAGAAAAATTCTCTTTTCTAGTTGGAGTCCATTCCTCTCAATGTTAGACTCCCGTAACTTGGAAGAACCAAATCTGAAGTGGAGAATCTTACAAACTTCCCATCTTCTAGCAAAATAGGAGTGGGGCACAGTTAGCATCAGTAAGATATTGCCACAAAGCGGGCAGTTATTTGTTTGGACCCTGCCCAATGGGTGAATAGGACAGCAGGATTACTGACTTTGGGGTCAGTGGCTATTAGGTCCCAGAACCTTCAATCCATCAATCTAGCTTAATCTATCCCTAATACTCCAGCCTGAAAAGAGATAATATTCAAATGAATCAAAGACCTTAGCTCCATGGGGAACAGCCTGACCATCATAAATTTAATGCTAATAAGAATCTAGGAAAATTATATTATTCATTTTTCTGTATCAATTTCTTTATTCTAGAAAATTGACAAAAATAAATCAAGCCTAGGTTTGGTTTGCCAATTTTTGATGTGTAAAAGTTCAAATTGAAATTTGAACAATCAGATCTCATTATCCAGTATGAGCAGGAACCAGCACACCCATTTTACAAGTAAATGTTCTCTGAAAAGGACAGTATTTCTCTTAGAAAAAATTATTTGTGCAGATGTCAAGTTGACTGGTTTTTGGTGCCATTCACTGTACAGTATGTGGGAGTAAAGAACCAAGTAAGAGTCTAGGAAACTGTTCAGGTGTGCAGCTACTAACTGGTGATCTGCTGATCTTTCACATTTTCCTGTGTTTGCTCTCATAGCCATCAGTAGCTGACTCTTTTTAAGATCACATTAGGAGCTTGTTTGCTGTGTCTGTGTTTGGATAAGGAGGTCAGATTCTGTCCTACTTTAGAGTCCAGAATCTCTGTGCTTTCAAAGGGAATATGAAAAATGACTATATGTGTCACTGAATCATTTGAAGCTCCAAGTATGATCATCAAAAACATACTTTATTTCCTATTCTTCAGGAAAAAAGCAGGCACAAGGAGAGAATGCTACATATGGTATGAGAAGACCTATTTCTAGAACCTCATCTGGTAGTAATGGATGCGACATTGTTCAAGTTAATTAAGTTTGGGAGGTGACTTTGTTTTTATCTATAAAATTATCTATAAATTATCTATAAAAATTATCTATAAAATTAGGGGATTCAACATATAAGTGATTACTATATGTAAAACTCAGGGTAGCTAAGTGATGCAGTGGATAGATCTCTGGACTTAGAATCAGGAAGATTCATCTTCCTGAGTTCAAATGTTGTCTCAGACACTTACTAGCCATGTGACCCTAAGCAAGTCACTTAACTATATTTACTTCATTTGCCTCATCTATAAAACAAACTAGAGAAGAAAATGAAAAACTACTCCAGTATCTCTGCCAAAAAAACCCCAAATGGGGTCATGAAAGAAAGGTTGGACGTGACTGAACAACAACAAAAACAACATACGTAAAACACAGCGCTACAGTTGGTGCTGGAGATACAAACACAGAAATAAACAAGCAAAAACAACAACAATTCTTTCAACCAACTGATCTATCCCTGGAAAATGACATTGTACTTTTTCACCTTCATATGAAAATATAAAATTAATTCAGTAGGAAAACACACACACACACACACACAAATATGTCAACCAACTTAGTATCAAAAAGTAAAGGAACTTAATGCATTAACTGCATAACCTATTATGAAAGATCCTTCACTCATCAACCAGGTCTTATTTATTAGCTCAGTATCTCTACAGATATCATAATCTTCAAGGACAGTCTTTAATTGGAGGACTGGCTTCAATAATTGGCCTCAGGAATTCACATAATTTTGTCTGTTTTGAGAGTGCCTGGCATATGTAATAAATAAATGTTGATTAACTGACTAACGTAACACATTAAGATAGCTGTGATGAGACAATCCCTTCCCATAATTCAGAGCATAACATATCTTTGCTGGCCCACTCTTTATACCTCTTGTTCATATCCTTCTAACAGTTCACCTCACTGGGGCCACTCAATGTGCTGGGAAATTTTCCTTATTTTTTCTTGTGATGGAAAGAATATTGATGGAACAAACAGGCTGTCCATCAGTCATGGACAAAAGTAATACAGATTGTCAGAAAGAGTCAAGTCTACTTTGACACATAATTTGAGCATTTATCTTGTACCTGGATTACCTGGCCAATTCTTTGACATCATGTAGAAGTAATCTAAATCTTGTATTTTACCAATTGCAACAGAGGTTTATATAAAAAATAGGTATCCAAGGGCCACCTTTTATATAGCATTCTCGAACAAGAAATTTGCTACTGAACTGAGGAACTGTGCCATCTTACATGCTCTGCTCTGCAATTTGAAATAGCAGAAATCTAAAGAATCTCAAAAATTCAAATGATAATTTTCGAATACATATTTCAATCGTTCCACAAATTCTAGAAAATCTTGATATGCTGCACCAAGTTTTGTAACTCTGGGAATGATTGTTGAATGCTCTACGAAATCCTAGAATCCTAGAGTAGAAAATCATCTTGTCCAACTCTTGCTGTCCCCAATTGTCAAATGAAGAAACTGAGGCTCATGAAGATCAAGTGACTGTGAGGTCATATGTCTAGTAAGTGGCAGAGTTAGGACTTGGAAGCAACTCCATTGTTACCAGGCTCAGTGCTCTTACATTTAAATACAATTTTTTTAAAAAAAATCCATTTGTGAGACTTATGACTTTGATTCTTCAAAATGTCAAGTTTGCATTTTATTATGTACCATATTTTTAAGTGGTTAAAAATTAAGTGTTTTAAAATTAAGTGGGCAACTGAAAATTGCATGGACATTGTATCATCTTCACAAAGTACAAAGTACATTTTTTCACACAGTTGGAGATTTCTATCTTAATTATACTTAGCCAGAGAGTATTATGTGTGGTACAGTGAACTATAAGAATAAAACAGCTTGTTCACTCTCCACTTAAAAGTCCATGGCATTAAAATATTTGCAAGAAAACTTTCTTCAAACAAGAATAATGATGTTGCAGGGTTCTTAGCAATAATATCTTACATGTTAGCATGTTCTTTTGGAGCACTGGTGATTAAGTGTCCAAGCAATCCTAGCAGATATATAAAGATACACTCAAATTCAAACTTTATATTATCATCTATTAGAACAATGTTGACTTTTTAGTATTTTCTTGAGGAAATAAAGATGGAAAAAAAATCTCTTTGAGTCGTGTGGCATAATTACCTTTTTCCTTCAAAGATTCCATAGGGAGAAGAATTTCTACTATTATTTGACACTATTACTATTACAAGGTGATAGTCATTTTATTTTTAAAATCTGCTTTTAATGATACCTTGCTCTATTTTCTTCCTTTCCCACAGCTGTTTGCCTTCTCTGCATTAAAACCTCCCACTGACTTCAAAGGGAGTGATAAAAAGGGATCTGAAAAATGTCTTGAGACTGCTTTGGTTATATCTTAATGCTAACATTGTCTGAGAGACATACTAGTGTTAGCCAATGAAAGGATCAGGAAACTATACTCTTAGTGTATTACTAATCTGTATTCATAAATTGAAGTGTGGGATAAACTAGGTAGGATCACTAGACCTAGAAGGACCCTTAGAGGTCATCTAGTCCAACCCTATAATTTTACTGATAAGGAAACTGAGGCCCAGAGAGTTAAAGGGATCTGCTCCAGGTCACACTTGCAGAAAGTAGTAGAGCTGGGGTTTGAACTCTGACACTATACCTATTGTTTAATCAAATATAAACTGCTGCACAAAGAATGTGGATCAGTTTAAATTTGCTTTTTATTGTCAAAATCAATTAAGTGTTCAAAATGTAACATGCCACATTTCTTTATATTTTGTATTTTTAATTTTTTTTCTTTATAGTCACATTTCTTGTACATTTTAGTCTGAAACAACCAAGTTGTTTGGGGGCCACAGAATCACAGAATTTCAGAGTTAGAAGGGACATGTGTGGCCATCTAGTCATTCGACACATTCCTGAAATAAAGAATTCCCTTTAAAAAAAAATCTGGAGAGGATTCTGGGAAGATGGCTGAGTAGGTAAAAAAAATTCAACCTCTCCAGATTTCCCCCACAGAAGAGATAAAATAGTGCCTCAGGGTGAACATAGAGCAGTAAAAGAAAAGTGTGTGGGCAGAACAGTGGTCCTCCTGGGACAATTGAGAAGATCTGAATAAAGATTCCAGGATGTGGTTTGGTCCTATGAAGAATAAACATCTCCAAGCAAGTTCCACTTAAACAAGGTTAGCTGAGTTGGGAGATTGTGTCAGCCTTAGTCACAGGAACTTTTGCCACCTGAACAATGAAGGGAGTTGGACATCTGAGCCAGGGAAGATTGAGGGAACCTCTGCTGACAAGGAACACCAGACCCACTTGTGCTGCAGAGACTTGGCCCTGGAAGAGAAGGAACCAACACACACCCACCCAAGTGAGTGCAGAAGCAGTGGGACAGGGATGCCACTGGTTGTGGGCACTTACAGGAGGCTTCAGGTCTTGGTTTTGGTTCCAGGCCAGAAGGGAGAACTGAAAGAGGATCTGAGGTCAGAGGCACCATCTCCTATACCACTAAACTAGAGGTAATTACAAAAAAAAAAGCTGCTACAAATTTAAAAAAATGAGCAGTCAAAGGAGAAAGAATCCAACCATAGACAGTTACTCTGGGAATGGAGAAGACTGGGGTTCATCTTCAGAGAAGGATACTGAAGCAAAGAAACCCACTCCTACCCCCAAAGAATAATATTTAATGGCCACCTGCCTAAAAAAAATTCATAGAAGAACTTTAAAAAGACTAAAAATCAAATGAGAGAAGTCAAGGAAAAACTTAAAAAAAATAAGAACAATCCAAGAAAAACAAGATTATGAAAAGAAAGTCAACCAATTAGAAAAGGAGATCCAGAATATTAAGAAAGAAAAAAAAAGATTCCTTGAAAACCAGAATTGGGCAAGGGGAAGCCAGTAAAGTCAAGAGAGACCAAGAAATAATAAAACAAAATATAAAGAATAAAAAAAAAATAGAAGAGAATGTGAAACATAATAAAAACAACTGACCTGGAGAATAGATCAAGAAGGGAAAATATAAGAATAATCAGACTACCTGAAAGCTATGATAAAAAATAATCTTGATACAATAATAAAAGCAATATTTTTAATTGTCGTGAAGCATTAGAACAAGAGGGGAAAATAGAAATAGAAAAAATTCACTGAACACTACCTGAAAGAAATCCTAAAAGGAAAATCCACAGTAATATAATAGTCAAATTCCAAAAACCCCAGCTCAAGGATAAAACATTACAATCAACAAGAAAAAAAAAAACAATTTAAATACAATTTAAACACAAAACCTAGCAGCAGTGACACTAAAAAGACTGCAGGTCTTGGAATACTATATATCTCAAACAGCAAAAGAATTAGGGTTCTGGTCAAAAATATTGTATCCAGCAAAGTTAAGCATAATCCTGAATGGAAAAAATTGGATATTTAATGAATTGTTAGACTTTCAGGATTTTGTTCAAAAAAACTGACCTTAATAGAAGATTTGACATACAAGATCCAAGAGAAATACAAGGTACTTATCAAAGATTATTTACAAGAGATTCAATAAGGACAGACTGTTTACCTTTTATATGAGGAAATGTAAAATGTATGTTTAAGATTGGTATTAGTAATGGGGTAGTTCTTAAGAAAAATTGGGGCAGACCTAAGTATGAAATGTCTTTAAAAAATAAAACCATTTAGGAACAGCTAAAATGAGTAATTATCATATACAAATTAGGTGAGAGAGGAAAAATGGGGGAGGAGGGCTAGTAGTTCTGGAAACCTACTTTCATCAGGAATGGGTTCAAGACAATACAATATAATACATACATACATACATATATAATATATACACACATATATGCATATATGTATAGATAGATATAGAAAGGTATAAAATCTTCTAAATTCAGAAAGAAATAAACCACTAAGGGAATAGGGAGGGAGAAGAGGATAAGAGAGGACTCTTTAGAGGGAAATGTAAGGGAAAAGGATAAATGGAAATATAGAAGAGTGTTTAGATAAATGGGAATATGAAGACAACAGAGGAATCTTTGAAGGGGTTAGGTCAAGTAATAGGAGAGCAAGGTAGCAGGTAGAAATAAAGCAGAGGTATCAGGAGGGATAGGAAATAGATACACACAAACATAAATTAAGATCAGGAGTAGAATTTTTTTAGGGAAAAAGGAGTAGAGTGGTAATATTGATCTTGGACAAAGATAAGACTAAAATAGATTTAATCAAAAGAGAAAAATAGGGAAACGACATTATGTATTGCATATTCATCAATGCTGTTTTAGACTATTTAAAATAACTAGACAGTATAAGGTTGAAATATTGCTGTGGTGTAGGAATGACAAGTTGGTAGATTTGGAAAAATAGAAACACTTGAACTTATGAAGGAAGAGGTTATCTACCCTCAGAGAAACAGAGGACAAATAAGTACAATATGGTCTTACATAAATGCATATGAATGCCTATGTTTATATATGAGTGTGATTATAGACATCTAAGTATACATACGTGTATGTAAGTGTATGTATATATGGTTTTGGTATGCGTGCATATATCTTTGTGTGTATATGTCTATATATGTATGCATGTACATATGTGTATGTATGTATGCATGTGTGTGTGTATATATCTCTATGCTTAATTGTAGCCTGAAAAAGGGAGGAAGGGGGTAAAAAGAGAACAAAATAAAAAGTGCACAGCAGAGAACAAAAAAATTTTTTACAAGGAAGCAAAGAAAAGATGGACATCTCTCAACTCATTGTGTAGTATTTATTATATAGACTTTCTTGAAATGAAAATTTATTGCTGTATATTTTGAATCTTCTCTTACATTCTGCTATGCACATGGCAATGTTTATTTTATTTTTTTATTTTGTATTTGTTTAATATTTATGTTTTTAATATATTTCTTTTTCTGTTCTTATTGTATATTTAAGGTTAAAATAAACTAATTTTTAAAAAAAATTTGCACATGTTCATTCACAGCCTTTGCTTGAAGACCTCTCCAAGAAAGAGGAATGTGTTACCTTCCAAGGCACACATATGTATTTGGAGATAGCTCTACTTATTGTAAAGTTTTTCATTACACTAAGCCTAAATTTGCTTCTACAACTTCCACCCCACTGTCCCTAGTTCTCCTCCCTTTGAAACAAACAAAAAAGACATTTTTAAGGCAAGAGTTTTTCAAAACTTGACCACTACATGTATACTTAAGTCTTTTATTTTTTTCCTGGTAAAAATTTGCAAGTTATCTTGCCATGATTTCAAAGCTCTTCATCATCCTTATTGACTTTACCTGGAAATCTGGCAACTCTCCAACTTGTCCAGGTCCTTCCTAAAATGTGGTATTTAATACATTACTTGAGATGTGCTTTGGCCAGATGGCAGCTCAGCCAAAAGGAAATGACATAGAGGGAGTCAAGAGAAGGCTTCGTTGATTATAATGAAGGGGAAAAGATGGATCGTAGAAATGTATAGACTTCTGACTGGCTTCTTTGGTAGACTTTCACAATTTCTAGTCTGAATCCATACCCCTGTTTGGCTATTCTATAGCCCTCTGACTCCTCTTAATACCACATGGGCCCCTTTAGCTTTTGACTGGTTCATCTTTCCCATTTCTATGTTGGTCTACATTTCCACACTGCTATTTCCTAGATTTCCTAGGCAATTCCCTGCTTTGTCACCAAGATGGCTACAAACTTTCATCTCCTTTCTCCTTAGCTCTGGGAAAAATAAGCAAATCCATAATCTTGGAATAGAACCCTTTTCCATCCCGGAAAGAGCATGTCAATCACTTCTGAAATGATTCCACCCACTCCTATCTGAGTTGATGATTTTGGTTGATGAAATTCTCGTGCTATTGAAATCATGGATCTTGCAAAACTATGTACAAGAAAATGACTACAGCTATTCTTATTATCATAGGTTTGTATGCAGAGAGCTGGGAGGGACCTTAGAGTTTGTTGAGTACAACCTACTCATTTTACAGATGGTGGTAAGTTGCAGAGCTGAGATTCAAAGTCTTTTGAGTTTCCACCACCTGTTAATAAGACTAATATAGATATAGATATACATATATATGTATGTGTGTGTATGTATATATATATATATATATATATATATATATTCCCATATATTTGAACAGTTGGTTGACTGAACTGATAAAAAATTACACCATACTCTGTCAAGATAAAGATAGAACTTAAAAGTAGAAAAAAAACAATGAAAGAGGCTGTGACATGCCAGTATTGGGAATTGTGGAGAGATTACTGGATTTGGAGTAAGAGGACCTAAGTTTAAATGCTCACTGTGTCCTGTATCACCCTAGTAAAGTCACTCTCCTTCTCTGGTCATCAAATTCCCACACTCTAAAACAGGTCTACACAACTTGCGGGATGCCAAAGGATTTCCTCTACATACAAAGGATGTTTTCTTCTATATTTTTCATGGGCTGTCTTCAATCCTTAGGGGTGCTGTAAGAGGCCCTAGGGCAATAAACAGCTACAAGTTGTGTAGGTCTGCTCTAAAATGAAAGGATTAGATCTATAATCTCCCTTCTACCTCAAAATCTATAATCTTGTGAGACTATGAAATTAACAATATGATGTAGTCAAAGAATCATTTGATGCAGAAAAACCTCCACCATATTTAATTTTTGATAGGCAAAAAGAAAACACTCATTTGATTGCTTTTTGCTTTTTAGTGTGTGGAACAGGAATTAGCTAGATACAACCTATGAATTCTTTTTTTTTCTTAATTTTTTTTTCTTTTGGGAGTTCTTAATACTAGAGATTATATTGGCTCAGAAAAGAAGTGATTGAAAAATTTAGAGAGTAATTTTAGTTAAAGTTTCAGTATTCATTTTGAAAGGTAAAGAATACAAAATGGTGATTTTTGCAGCATTTCCATCTAGAAATAATACCTGCAATTAGTAACAATCATATGTGATACTGTGATTTTCATCTGCAAAGCACTCTTCAAACATTGATGCTATATGACCAAGGGTTTGTAATTCTACATCACCACTTCCTTTTAATTTCTGTCACCTTTGGCTTGCACATGATACTCTGTCATTTAATTGACCTTCAGGGTTTTCCAGAAAAAGCTGGACAGTTCCTGCCCTCAAAGAACTTACATTGTAATAAGGAAAGGTGACAATAAGTCACAGATAGGGTGGTGATGTAGAATTACAGACCCTTGGTCATATAGGTGAATTTTCAAAATGGAGAAAATCAAGATCATATAATTATAGGAAATTGTGTGAATATTCTGTGTGTTATTATTTGTACTTAGATTCTTGGAATAAATTTGGATGGTGGAGGAGGGAGAGGAATAATGTCTCAACAAAATAATGCAAGTTTAAGGCTTTGAAAATTTTAAAACTAAATGTTAATGTCAATGATATTGCTAATACTACTACTAATAATAATAATAATACCACTGGTATTATTCTTCTTCTCCCAATGTTTAACAGAGTAATGCTAGAAATAGTAGTAGACTACTACTACTATTATTACTACTACTACTACTGCTAGTACTATTACTACTACTACTACTACTATTTTTGTCACTGTTATGGATATTATCTTATTGTTTGGACAAGAACTTTGTTTTTAAAATTTTATGGATCAATGTTATATTCTGGTAATTGTAATAGTTTTATTAGTGATAATGTTCTTATAATATAGTTCAGATACTGAATTTTGAAGGATATTTTGAGGTTTAGATTTGTAGAGAGGCAATTTATTGTCTGTAATATTACTAATAGTAGAAAAAATACATTATAGTAGAGTGTGGTATTATAAAATGCAGTACAGTATGAGAGTATACAGTATAATGTAAAGAGTAGTATAATAGTATAGTATAATACAGTATAGTATAGTATAATTAATGTGTTCAAATTCATTGAGATATAAATAAGCTCTTTCCACCTACCAGTATTTTTATGAAAATGTAAAGAAAGGGAAAACTATACTGAACAATAGATCAGTCTACACTGTTATTGTTGAGTCAAGTTGAGCTCTGCATGAACCTATTTAGGGTTTTCTTGGCAATGATACTACAATGGTTTGCCATTTTCTTCTCCAGATCATTTTACAGATGAGAAAATTGAGGCAAACAGGGCTGTGACTTGCCTAGGTTAACACATATAATAAGCTTTTGTAACCAGATTTGGACTAAGGTTTTCATGACTCCAGGTCCAGCACTCTATTATAGCACTCCAGCACTCTACTTAGCTGCCCAGAGAATTTATTAAGTGCTTACTAAGTGTGAAGCACTGTTCTAAGTGCTGGGGATACAAATACAAAAGTAAGAAAATCCCTTCTCAAATAACTCACATTCCGATGCAATATAAGGAAGGTTTTAGCTACAAGTCAGATGGAATGGTCCCATAGTCCTTAGCATGAAGCAGCAAAGCAAGTGGTAATACTTCTTTATAAATATCGTTTCCACTTGTAAAGTGATATCAGTTTCTGACTTTGAACCATTTAGCAGTACCAGGGACTTTGGTGGAAAGAAGTTTCTTTTGTGGTCTTCAATAGTTGTTGCTTTTGTACCTGAAGGAGTAGTTTCAAGGCTGGGTCTCCACAGGGATTGTTTCCCAGAGCGATGGTTACAGATTCTGAGCTGGAGACATTGCTAATTCTGGGACTTTGAAGTTCAGGCTTCTGAACTATTTCTATAAATGTTGGAGATAGTGATCAATGTGATGTCAATGGTTTGACTCAAATGGCACATGTATCTCTTGTGGTCCCTCAGGGTTCCTTGAGGCTTCAGCTAGGCTGGCTTGTCTGTTCTGTTCATGATGGTTGTTCAGCAGTTGGTGGGGATGACTAGCCCTTTCTCAGATTTTGTTTTTCTTGATGATGGCTGGGCTAGAAACAGAATTATGTGGTCTGGAAAGGTTCCTGTGATGACCTGCCTGTTGGTCGCAAAGGTGAGGGTGGTGGTTTAATTTGCTTGGTGTGTGCTTCCTTGTTTCTCTCCCTCAGCATATCCTGCTACTTGTGTAGTAGTAGTAAAAGTATTAGTAGTACTAGCAGGAGAGATGGTAGTAGTAGTGATAGCCATAGTAGTTTCAGCAGCAGCACACATTATAGTAAGTACACAGACATACACACACATACACACACACACACACACACACACACTCCACACACACATCATCTCAAGATTGAGCCTACAGTATTTAATCTGTGGATCATGTTTATGGGAATTCATTTTCACATAAATGTTTTTTTTACTTGTAGCCTGTATCACCTAAATAATTGCCTAGATTCTCCTTTTTTCAATGCTGACTATGACAGTATGCCAGGTAAAAGGAAGAATAAATGACTAGAAATGCAGACAGATGACAAGTGTCTACTCATCCACTTCTGCATTCTAGAAGAAAATAAGATAAAAAAATTCATTGCCTTTTTTGAGAAATAAAAATGCTCACCATTTATGTAGTACCTTTTATCAGTGCATCTCTAAATGCCTTGTAAACACTAATCAATACTGTTGCCTTCTCTGCAAAGTGGAAAAAGTAATACTATGGCTGTTGAATAGATAAGAAGAATAAATGTTTTTTGTATTCCAATGTAAGATAGCCTATTCTAGGAAGGAGAGATGGACATTAGAGCAAATGATCTTGATAATCAAGTCAAGAAGCTTCTTGTATTTAAGCTATCTTTACATCCTAGGCGAAAGGCTCATTTTTAAACCTTAGGAAGCCAGAGAGGTAACTACCCACCTTCTTCTGGTGAATATTAGACTGAATTAAAGAACATTCATGAAAAACTCCAAGGCATCACTGTGGCTTTCCATAACTTTGGGACAGAGAGCATTGTCTATATTTGTTTGCTTTATGACAAATCAAAGAAAACAGGATTCTGAAACAATTTTCAATTATTAGAGTATTTGGTGGCATTCTTCCTACAGAAAAAGATAATTTCCATATTGCCTCATTGGAAGATGTTAATTAATACTTTGCATGCAGGTAAAGATGGAAAGGTACTTTACAAAAGTAGAATATTTGCAAGTGACACAGACCTCTAAGACTATCAGGAAGGCTAACAATATGGTATCACAAAGTATAAGGCCAAAGGTGTGTCCTGGCAGAAAAGTGCTGCTTCAACTAGGTTGACTTGAGTACTCCATGCAGAGTATTTGGGATGGCTGTTGCTAGAGAGAGCTGGCCCCTTTTCTGTAGAGAGTTCTTCCCAGAATGATGACTATGGAAGCAAGACTAGTGATGAGGGATGTGCAGTTTAAGTACTCTTACCCTTCTGTGGGAGCAATGTCAATAGTTAAGTTTTAGGAACGAACAAACTTACCAAAAGAAAGTGTGTGGAGAAAAAAGAGAATGGGCCCAATAACAGATTCTTGTACCATTAGGAGCCAGGAAATAGATGAGAAACCTATAATAATATAGAGATACTAGTTATAGATGGGGGCACAAACAAAGGAGTGTAACATCTTTTGAGCCAACAGAAGAGAAATTAACAAGAAGGGGTTATCAGATTTATTAAAAACTGTAGATGAGAGTTGAAGAGAGGACCATTGGATTTAGTCATTAGGAAGTGACCCTTGAGAGATCAGTTTTGTAGAGCAGTGGAGGTGGAAGGAAATTGCAAAGAGTTTGAGGAGAGAGTAAAAATTGAGGAGGCAGAGACATTGTATGCAGATTTTTAAAGAAGTATATTAATAAATGGAAAGAGGAGACATAATTAAATTGGATAGGTAGCATCAGGGTAGGCATTTTTAGGATTAAGTAATCTTGTGTATATTTGTTAATCAAAGGCAAAGAGCCAGTGGTGATGATGTACAAAAATGGGATGACTGTTTAAACAATGGATGAGATAAGAGGGAATATGAATACATCTAATGGAACTTGCCTTAGTAAGGATGATTCTTCTTCTGCGACCAGAGGAAAAGATAATACAGAGAATAATGATGCTGAGAGGTTTCAAGAAAGAAAGTAGCGGAGTTGAAGGAGTTAGTATCACCTTTGCTAACTGGCAGAATAGGTCAACTTCTGTATGTATGTGGTTGGTGAATGAATGGAAAGTGGAAGTCACAAGAATTTTGAGCATACCTATAAAAGAGTTAATTGGCACACTATTTCCAGAAGTAATAGTGATATTAAATTTTATTATTGTTTCCAGAGTAAGTTGTAGAAATATAATAGGATAGAGTGTACATGTGGGAGCCTGGTGGATGGCATAGAAATTGGCAGGATGGAAATCATGGCCTAATCTAGGTACATATGTATGTGTATGTATAGATATAGATATAGATAGATAAGACAGATATAAAATATGTGTGTATATGTGTGTGTGTGTGTCTGTGTGTGTGTGTGTGTGTGTGTGTGTGCGTCTGTGTGTATGCTGCACATGTAAGTTTCTGTTGGCTGACTCACCAATCAGAACAGCAGAACCAAAAAAAGCTGAGTGGAATATTCTACTCAAGGCAATGGTTTATGAAGCTCATTGGGCAGGTAAGCTGGAGGGAATGATTCTGTTAAGCACTTACATAGGTTAGGAGTTATCTAGGGATAGAAATGTAAACAAAAGGAAAGACTGTTCTGTTGTTAAAGAACACATAAAATGGAGGTGAAAGGGAGGAAGTAACTGTGCTGGGGCATGGTGGTTCCTAAAATTATAGCCAGGAGAATTATGACTTGCCTGTGCCCCTCCTCAAAATGGAGACCCAGGAAGGACCTCACCAATGGTAGAGATGGACCAGCAGATTGAGAGAAGTTCAAGGCTTAGAAGGCCCCAGGAGCTGAGTGAAGATCTAGGGTGAGAAGCAATTAGGGTATGGTGGTAAAGTCCAGAGAATCAGAAGCACCACCAGTCTGGGAAAGCAATAACAATGTAAACAGAAAGGACATATCAATAGTGGATAACTGATCCTGAGAAGATGAATAGAAAAGGCTGGGAGTGTTCACTGAGGGAAATAATTTGAAAAAAAAATTATAAGGATTGAAGAACTTACAGGGCAGCTAGGTGGTGTCAGGAAGATTCATGTTTTTGAGTTCAAATCCAGCCTCAGGCACTTACCAGCTGTGTGACTCTGGGCAAGTCACTTCACCCTGTTTGCCACAGTTTCCTCATCTGTAAAATGAACTGGAGAAGAAAATGGCAAACTACTCCAGTATCTTTGCCAAGAAAACCCTAAACAGAGTCGTGAACAGTTGGACATGATTGAACATAGGAAGAGGAAAGACTCTCAAGCCAGATGAAGTTATGCACCATGGAATTATAGTATGCAGAATCATTTGATTTCATGATTTTCTTAATTTGGAATTCCAAGAACAAGAATAGGGAAACTGAATCTTAAATGTTACAGGTTATTAAATCATTACAACTGACAAGATAAAGATTATTAAATGCCATGGAATGGAGGTGGGAAAAGATTATGGGGTAGTAGAAAAGGTAGTATTAAAAATGCAAAAGATAAATCCAAGGTAGGGAATGAAAGCATATGACTCTTTGTGGCAAGGCTCCAGAGTGAGGAATAACCTGAGAGTATAAAGTGTGTCAAAGGACCAAATGTCCTTTACTAATAAGTAGCTTTAAAGTGAAATTAAAAAGTGGTAGAGGTAGGAGAAAAGGACATCGTGGTCAATGTCACATTTCAGATTTGGGGATCTAGCAGGGTAACAGGGTATAAAATTTGAACATGCTGGATTTTTGGCTGAAGTAAGGAGGAGAAATCATTGATATTGAGGAGGCTGAGGAACTATTTAGTCAGATTATCAGAGGGACTGTCAAGACAAATATTGAAATTCAAGGACATGCACAGGGAATAGAGTGGAGAGGAATAACATGACTACGATGTTAAAGTTCTAGTTTTACTTAGAAGAATGACCTAGCAATTGGTAAATGAGAGCAATGATGATCTGAAAAAGCTTCGTACACATGATTACATTGATTTCAAAGAAAGGAAAAGTCATTGAGTGATGGAGACAGAGATAGATAGAGAGAATAGACTTGAGAGTTTAAGAGGATGAAGCCTAGTTATGAGAAGAAAAATTTAACCTCTATACTTTTTGGCTTTGAAGTGGACCTATGATTTCATTGGTGTAGTGAACTCCCAGTTAGGAAAATCCCTACACAGGATTTGGACTCAATAAGAAAGACTAATTTTCCAGCAATTAGAACTTTTCGTAGATGGAATGTATTTCCTCTGGCTCAGAGTTCCTTGTCATGGGAAGGGCTTATATGCTGAATGGATTTTCTCTTCTCAGGGATGTTGCTGAGAGGCTTACAACAGGGAGTAGACAGAGGGTCTAAAAGAGCTTTAAATTCCCTTCCTTCTAAGTTTTTATGATGTATTTATTTTGCAATTAGTGATAGTGGTGGCTGTGGTGGTGGTTGTGGTGAGGTGGTAAGATGTCTGTCCATTATTATTGCTGTTCAGTCATTCAGTCATTTCTTACTCTTAGTGACCCCCATAGGCCATAGTGTCCATGGAGTTCTCTTGGCAAAGATATAGAGTGGTTTGCCATTTCCTTCTCCAGTGGATTAAAGCAAATAGAGGTTAAAGTGACTTGCCCAGTTTCTGAGTAAGTTTCTGAGGGCAGATTTGAACTCAGGTCTTTCTGACTCCAGGCCTAGTGCTCTTCACATTGTACCTCCGATGTCTGTCTAAACCTACTCCTAAAACTTCCATTAAATTCAACAACAACAACAACAAAAAATAATAGGTACCAGTCATGTAAATGCAGGCTCTACCAAGACAAAAACTGAATAGTCCCTGCTTTCAAAGAACTCACATTCTTTTACTCAATGAAACAACAAAATAATGGAGGTTTTTTTTATAAATATTGTATTTGAATCATGAGTACATAGGAACATAGATCATTTTGTACAACCACATTGTTTGATACACTAAGAAACTAAGATTCAGAAATACAAAGTGACTTACAAAGAACCTGCCTAACTAATGAATGGCAGAATTGGGATTTGAACCCAGATCCTACTCCAAATATATCATGCTGCCTATCAGTGAAAAACATTCATATTCAGTAAGGATTTCTCAAATAATTCACTTGATTTTGCAAGTTTCAAAACAGCATAAGGTACAGAAAAACTAAATGAATTTTGAGTTGCCACAAAGCAAGTTTATGTGAAAGACATTATTAGAATTTTAAATTCTAAACCTACAATCTTTGCCTTATGCCACAGAATCCATACTACATCCAAATTGTCTACTTTTAAACTGGAAAATCCTGCTAAAAGATTCAAAGTAAACTATCCCAGTTAATCTGTGTCAACTGTCCATATCAATTCAAGGTTTTGGGATTCTTCAAAGATAGCTGTCTCTGTTAAATAAAGTAATATTCGCCAGCATTGTTGGTGCTTTGCGGTGTTTGTTTTCTCTGTTCATTTATAAAGAGACATTATCACATGAAATGCAGAACATTGACCTCTTCCCAGGGTTGCTGTAAGGATTACATGAGATAATATTTTTAAAGTGCTTAGCACAGTGTCTGGAACATATTAGGTGCCATATAAATGCTTATTCCCTCCCCTTTATCATCCCTATGGCAATCATCTATATTTAGTTTTGTTGACATTAGAAGAAGCATCACAATAGCTAATAATAATTTGGCACCACTCATATTTAGTAGTGACTTTTTTATAAGACTCTAGAACTGTGTACGTGGTTTGGAATCGTCTGAATGGATTTATAAACATATATCCAGATGTGTAGTCTATGGGATACCAAACACCTGGTGTTTCCAAATAAAATTTTTGCACTTAACAAGTTTCAATTTGAGAAAACAGAAAGCAAAAGCCAACTCAAAATACTTCACAAGCTAAAATTAACTCAGAGGCATCTACAATAAATTAGACAATAGTTATTACAGGAGACAGGGTAGGGCATATGTGGGGAAAATAATGATGCTTTAGAAAGTCACCCAATAGAATTGTGTCAACACATAAAGGCACAAGAAAGATATTGCTTTAGATAGCCCTAGCTATACAGGATTATTTTTCTGTTTTATAATCTCTTCCCCTCACTTTTTTGGCCAATATGTTGACACCTTCAGCTAGCCCTTTGTGGCAATAATTGATAAACATTAGTTATTAAGGGATTTTTTTCTTTCATGGTAGCTATTATAATCCACTTTATTTTCCCAGAATTTAAAGAAGCTCCTTAAAACCTATTTTATCTTAGTTTCACTTTTACAGAGCTTTTCTAGGTAAAATATCTTATTTTTAAAGAAAGTTTGTTTGATGTCACAGTGGTGAATTTGATGTCCAGAGATCCAGGATTCTACTTTCTACAGTAAACAAAAATAAATGGAACTAGGTGACTGGGAATAGAAGTGAGAACAATCTAGCCTTCCCTGTTATGAATATGCTTGAGAAACATAACAGGTTAGAAGACTATAAGGGATTCTGAAATAGAATGATGATTTGAATTTATAAATCATGGAAAACTGAACTTTTATATTATATAAAATTTGTTTGTGTGTAGGTATAGATATATCATGTGTATATATACATATACATATATATATATAACCTATTGAATAAGTCAGCATATATTAGTAAACTTCATAACTAACAAAAATAATTATCCACATCTAATAAAAATAATAGTTTAAATTCAACCACTTCTATTTCATATTAATGGGAAAACATATTTGAAATCATATTTTTAATTTCCAATCAGAACTCTGCAGGTTAAGCTATTGATCATGACTTCTTGATTGAGTTTCCAGATAGAGAAAAGTATCATACCTGAGATTGCAGTAGTTGAGATAATCTTGGGACAAATATGAGGATAACATCCCATATTCTTTATTAAATTGAATTACTCTCAATGGTACTTGTGAGTTCATCAGAAGATTATCTTATTTCCTATCTTAATGGGAAAGGATTACACATAAATTTTAAGAATTCCACATACACTGGTTATAGTTTTAAATTAAATATACTATTTTACCAAATTTTCACATTTTTTTCTTTATTTTGAACTTTCTCTTTGTAACTTTAGTAACTCTCTAAGTCCACTCCCCCTGTCCCTCAATGCCCATTTAATTCATAAAGTTAATCCCTCTTAATTATAATGGCAGCTCTGTTTTAGTCATTTTATTTTGAAATGTATAATCATTTCACCCAGTTTCCTTGGCCCCATAGGCTCTGTAATGTCAACAAATACAGAAGTACAGATATTCATTTTGGTTCATGGAATATTTGGATTTGGTGGGAGTATGATCGTCAATTTTGATTGGTTCATACTGATCTAGTCAAATTGGGTTTGGATTTCCAGTATCCTATTGTTCCTCATATAATATAAGTTTATTGAGAGGAAAGACCATCTCTTAACAGTTTTGTACTTTCTCCAGTGCTTAGCAGAGTAATTCACAAAGGATACTTAGTAAACCAGTAGTAGAAGACTTAGAGTACAGTAGTAGGCTTAGTAAGTAAAGGACACTTAGTAAGTAGGCACTCAATATTCTTGAGCAAATAAACATTTCTTTATTATATTGTAAGATGAATGTTTTCTTTTAAAGTATTGTTTTTCACTTATATACTTTTTTTGGGTGGTTGAGCCCTCTTGCCATATTTGTAAAATGCTGCCCAATGACTACTGTGAAATACAAGTAATTTAGGTCATCGACAAGATAAGTTTTGACATACTAGTATGTCAAAGTCATAATGTCTCATGAATGTTCTGGAGGTGGAAGACAGGCATTGAGCTTTAGTATGCCACTGACCAGATGCAAAATACCATTATATTATTCATTTCAGAATTTGTTTATATTTTATACAAGTTTAATAATTCTGCCAAATTTAAAGGAATCATTTTACATTTGAATTTGACAGATTTACCTGTATTTTATATTTTAAAAAAAAAACTTTTCCAATTACATGTAAAAATAACCGTAACTTTTTTTTAAATTGAGTTCCAAAATATTTAATTTTTTTTTCTTTCTGGCTGTTTACAATATCTTCTTCTCTTTTACCTGGGGCTTTGGAATTGTCTGTAATAATCCTGGGAGTTTTCACTTTGAGATCTCTTTTAGGTGATGACTTGTGGATTCTTTCAATTTCTATTTAACCCTCTGGTTCTAGGATATAAGGACATTTTTCCTTAATAATTTTTTTGAAGTATGATGTCTAGACTCTTTTTTTCTGATTATGGCTTTTAGGTAGTGCAATAATTCTTAAATTATCCCTTTTCAATCTATTTTCCAGGTCAGTTTTAATGATTTCACATTTTCTTCTTTTTTCATTGCTGAATTTGTTTTATTAGGGATTTTTTATGTCTCATGAAGTTATTAGCTTCCACTTACCCAATTCTAATTTTTAAGGAATTAATTTCCTCAGTGATCTTTTGTATTTCCTTTTCCATTTGGCCAATTGTGCTTTTTAAGGAGTTCTTTTCTTCAGTGAATTTCTGTTTATCTTTTTCCTTTTGGCTAATTCTACTTTTTAAAATCATTTGCTTCAGTAGATTTTTGTGCCTCTTTTACCATTTGGCCTATTCTGTGTTTTCAAGTTGTTATTTTCTTCAGTGTTTTTTGTGTTTCCTTTAGGAAGCCATTGACTCTTTTTTTCGTTATTTTCTTGCATCACTCTCATTTTTCCCAATTGTTGCTCTGCTTCTCTTAAGTTTGAATTTTAAAAACTTTTTTGAAGTTGTTCAACCTTTTGAACCTGAGATCAATTCACATTTTTCTTTTGTGGGGAGGGGGTGCTTTAATGTAGCTGTTTTGACTTTTTTTTTTCTTCTGAGTTTATATATTGATTTCCATTATCACTAACTTTTCTATGATCAGATTCTTTTTTTGTTGTTGGCTCATTTCCCCAGTCTATTTCTTAACTTTTAACTTTATGTTAAAGTTAGGCTCTGCTTCCAGGGTGGAGGTGGCACTGTCCCAAGCTTCAGGGTTTTTGTGCAGTTGTTTTCAGAGCTAGTTCTGGGAGTCTATAAGTTTTAAATTCTTCCAAGGTGATATGATTTAAGGATAGGTGTTTTCACTACTATCCTAGCCTGTGTTCTGGTCTATGAGGGACCACAAACATTCTTTTCCACCCTGAAACTGTGACCAGGGCTCCTGCTCCCCTATGTCCATAATCTTTAGCATACTAGTGTTACTTCTTACCCTGGTGACTGGGGCAAGGAATCACATAGACAACGCAAAAGAGTCTTATTCCCAGTGCCAGCAAAGGGTTCCCTACAATCCCTTTCTGACTGGTTGTCCAATCCCCTTAATATCTGTGGGGTGAGAGCTCCAAAAGCTACCACCACAGGTTTAGCAGCCTCCAAGGCCTGCTTCTGGCTTCAAGGGGCACAGCCTGTGCTGGACTGTGCTTCACTCTCACCCCAGTCAGACAGACCCTCCCTGCCAATCTTTTTAAGTTCTCTTAGCCTGGAAAATTGTTTCACCCCATCCTTTTGTTGGTTCTGTTGCTCCAGAATTTGTTTGGAGGCATTATTTTGAAGTTGTTTGTAAGGGAATATAGGAGAGTTCAGGCATGTCCCTGCTTTTACTCTACCATCCTCTAGATTTAACTTTAAAATATTTTTTTTTTAAATTGAATGAATAGTGGAGAAAAAGAAAGCAAGACCAATCTGTGATTTCATGTGAGAAAACAGCCAAATCAGCAAGCAATAGACTGGAGACATATTATGAAGGTATTATCAATAGGGCTAGGGAGTAGATTGGATAAGTGAAGTGAGTATAAGAGAGAAATTGGATGGCACTCACAAACACCAAGGAGACTGATTTGGTTGTAGAGAAAAGGTGAGTGAAGGAGAGTAATATATAAGTCTAGAAAAGTATACTGGTTATAAATGACTTTAAATGCCAAACAGAGTCATTTGTATTTGATCCTAAGGTAATAGGACTCTACAGCAGGTTTTTGTTGTTTGTCCTTCATCCTGGAAAAGAACCATGACGTCATGGAAGTGAGTTCTTAATATAAAGTTTATGTAACCTCAAAGAGCAAGTGGATATATTTTAAAAATTCCACAAACTTTTTAAAGTTCATGGGGGGGGGTATCACTTTTTTATTTTCACTATAATTGTCTTTCTTTGTAATCTATGTAGTTTATTTTGTGCACTTAAAATATTTTCTGGATCCCCTTTGAAATGAAAGGGAAGGGGGGAAAGAACAAGAACCCTAAACTACAGGTTAATGGTGGGGAGGCATCAGCCTCCATCCCAATTCTTCACTCCAAATTGAGGAATTTGTTTGTGTCTGTGTGACAGACAATAAGCTTCCAATGCTTTCAGCTGCTCTACAGATTCAAGGAACCTCTTTTCCAAACCTTTCTATTAAATTATACTGCAGCTAAGGATGATTTGAGGCCAGAAAGATTATGAACAGAGCATGTGATAATTTATGACCTTACATCAGATCCATTGCCTTGATTTTCAAAAATTTGAGAATATGAATATTTTTTTTCAAAGAAGATTAAACTCATGTATAGTAATAGAAACATAACTTATATCAAACTTCATGGCTGCAAAGTGTTGTATATGTCCTCTCTTGTGGTAGCATAACAAACCAGAAAGAACAATGAACTTGTATTCAGAAGACCTGGGTTTATATCATCACTCTGACATTTTTAGTTCAATTACTACATGAAATTACTTAGACTTTTCTCAGTTTGAGTTTCCTAGGCTAGTCTGTTGGGGTGAAAAAACACTAGAGTTAAAATCTGAAGAATCTAAAGCCACCAGCTTCACCAGAATGTCAAAGGGATCCTTGACAGATGAAAAAAAATTAGTTAAGAATTCTGACTTTAAGGCTCACCATTATTTGCCATTAACTACTCCCATATGTCAGAATCTCTCCTTAAGAAACTTAGCAATCTATTTGATGGTGTGAGGGAGGAAAAGATACAACATTTATACTGATAATTATAATACTATCCTCTCTTCCGCTTTCCCTTCCCTTCTTTTCCCCTCCCCCTCTGATCCCCTTCCCTCCCTGCGGTTGTTACCTCCTGTTCTTTAATCCTCATTCTTTGTGGAATGAGAGCAAAAGTCTTTTTTTTTTTTTTACACTTTTGACAACAACATTCTGATTCTCTTAGCATATATTGAAAAGTTTATATTAAATGATGACTGTTAAGTTGAAAATTAAATTGACTCTGAACCTCAGTTTCATCTTCTGTAAAGTGAGAAAGTTGAATTGGTCATCCTTTGTGGGTCCTTCTAGTATTTAATCTATGACCCCATGGATGCTAGATATCACTTCTATACCCCTCCCAGGAAAATGTAATCCATTTGAAGGCAACAAATGCACCATTTAAAATCTTGTATGTCCAAAAACCTACTAATACAGGACAATGCATGTAGAGAGAACTTAATAAATATCTTTTGAAATTTGCATAGATGATTTATGTGCCAGGCAGTATACTAAGTACTTTTTATTTTTTAACACGTGTCTCATTTGATCTTCTCAACAACCCTTGTAGGCAGGTGCTATTATTATCTCTATTTTACTGTTGTGGAAACTGGGGAAAACAGAGGTTAAATGACTTGCCCATGGTCATACAACTAACACGTGCTTGAGGTCAAAATTGAACTGAAGCTTTTCTGATTAAAGACCCAGCACTTTAATCTACTGTACCACCAGTTGACATTTTTATAGCAATTTACATTTTACAATGTACAAAATATATTTATGTAATTGATCTTCAGAGCTACCCTGGGAGGTAAGCAATGAAGTTAATGTGATCCCCATTTGAAATGTAAATAACATCGTGAGCAAAGAGGTCAAGTGACTTGTTCGTGACCATATACCAATCAGTAGAGATTA
>NW_020954599.1:37364611-37459503 GCF_900497805.2 Vombatus ursinus | reverse complement strand
TCTCTCTCTCTCTCTCTCTCTCTCTCTCTCTCTCTCTCTCTCTCTCTATCTATCTATCTATCTATCTATCTATTTATCTATCTGTCTTTCTTTATTGCCTAGCAGGTTAAGGTACTGGCTACTGTGGTTCTTTCTTGAGCTAAACTGCCAAGCATTTAAACTCTACTGCAGAGAGCACAATTCTGATGGCTTTGCCATATTCTTCAAATGCCAAAAATACACTTGCCTAAAAGACTATTTTATGGAGAACTCATGCAACTCATGGTCAGAAGAAATGATACAAGGTCTCTTTGAAGAACTTTGGAATTGATTATGTGACATGGGAGATGCTGGCACAAGACTGCCAATTATGGCATGCCCACATCAAAGAAGACACTGTGCTCATGAGCAAAGCACAATTATTATAGCTCAAAAAAAATGTGAGATGTAGGTTATTATAGATTGATTAGTTGAAAGGATCTTTTTTAAACACTGGATTTTTGCAAAAGAATGACAGATTATTCAGGTTATTTAGGAGTAGTAAAATATAAGTGCCTCCCCCGAGTGCTGTGGTTGTGATATCCCATAACCCCAGGTCTTATTAGAAATATTGGGCACATAATAGGACTCCTCTCTAAATATAGCCTTCATCACTCCATACTTAGACTACTGCAAGACTATAATTGTTTTTGCTTCCTTCAGTCTCTCTTTTTTTTCTAATCTATCTTTCATACAAATCAATGCCAAATCAATATTTCTAATGCGTATTGTGCCGTGACACAATCACACTCGAAAATATCAGTGGTTCCACATTGCCTGTAAGATAAAATATGAACTTCATATCATATAGTACATGTTTGTTGATTGGGTAATGGAGTAATAGTTGTGTGATTCTATCCTAGAGAGTTTCCTAGTTTTAGATCTACATCGATGAAAGGTGTTCCTATGCTGGAAGAATTTCGTATGCTAAGACATTCCCCTAAGTTATCTGCCCTTATCAGAGCCATGAATCACCATTAGAAACAGACAAAGAAGCATTGAAAAAGAAAAGATGAGGCTGAGTACTTTGAATTGAGCAAACATTGTATTCTAAATTAAATTCTGCTGAACCTCTTTGGGGACAAAATTACTGATAGGCATATTTAGCCAATGATTTCCTCCAAATACCATTCACTTTGGACACTGAATCATAGGTACTTCCTTCTGTTTGTTTGATTGCTACCAATCAAACAACAAGCATTTATTAAGTACCTATTGTATAGTTTACATTGTGCTAGGCACTAGGGCTGCAAAAATGAATATGAAATAGTCTTTGTCTCCAAGGACTTTACATTCTATCAGGGGAGATAAGATGTACATATGTGAATGTACACATAGCAAATACAAACAACATAACCTTGGATAAGAAGGCTAATAGCTAGAGACTAGGAAAGAGCTGCTACCAAAGGTGATAGTAGGGCTGAGTCTTGAAGAAAGCTATGGACTCCAAAAAGCAGAAGTTAGGAGAGAGTACATTCCAAGAATGAGGGACAACCAGAATAAAGGCAATGAGACTGGAGATTGAGGGCTTTATGAGAATAACAACACATGGGTCAATGTTTCTGGATTAGAAAGCATATGGGTGAGAGTAATGTAAGAGTAAATGGAGATGTGGGGAAAATGTTGCAAGGAGTTTTAAATGTTTTTCAAGCAGTTTTTATCTGTTCTTGGAGGTGATTGAGGATTTCTACATCTTGTTGAGTAGGGTCATGAGTTGGTCAAATCTGCAATTTAGGAAAATTATTCTGTAGGCTATATGGAAGATGTATTGGATTGGGGAGAGGCTTGAGACAGGAAAATAGATTAGTTATTGCATTCGTTCACACAATAGGTAGTCTGAGTCTGACATAGGTTGGTGGCTATGTGAGTGGAGGGAAACAGATACGTTGTTAGAGAGATGTAGATAGAAAAGATTTGGTAACTAAATAGATATGTGAAGATGACACCATGCTTTCAAACCGGGGTGTCCTTGACAGTGATAAAGAAGTTAATAAGAGGGTTGGTTTGAAGGAAAAGATAATGAATTCTGTTTTGGAAAAGTTGAATGTGATATGCCTGCAGGACATCTAGTAGGTAGCCGCTGAAGCAAGACCTGAGGTCAGGAGAGAAACCAGGGCTATACAGATTTTGGAGTTTGATGTATTGAAATGATAATTGAATCTGTGGAAGGTGATGAGGTTACTAAATGAGAGAGTGCAGAGAGATAAGAAGGCAGAGGACAGAGTCCTAGCTGACAGTTATTAGATATGAAATGCATGATGAACCAGCAAAGGAGATTGAGAAGTAGTAAAATAGGAGGAGAACCAGGATAGCACAGTGTCTCAAAAACCTAGTGAGGACTGCCTATATGAGAGGAAAAGGTGACAAACAGTGTTAAATGCTGCAAATGACTCAAACCATTTAAACACACCCCAGTGTTTATTTCACAGAAACATTACTCTTGCAAAACAATGAAGTCTCTTTGTCAGGTCCTCAGTTTGGCATAGAGCCCTTGTTTCATATGCTAAAAATGGCTCCAACTCTTACTTAAAGAAATAGGTGACAAAGGTAAGCCCTCAATTTAAAATATAGGAATACATGGCAAAGTGCATAATTACACCATAAAATATATTTGCACGCTCAACTAAATAACCATGCTCTCAGGTCCATTCAGTTGCATTAGTAGGTTTTTTTTTTTTCCTTCCTTTGGTGGGCAATAATTTCTATTCAATTAAACATCACTTGTTGAATATTTCAAGAAAGTACAATGTAATTATGCACCTTGTTAGGCAAGTAATGGCCAGTTTTCTATATTCCTTGCAGTCATACCTTTAAGGAAATGTAACCATTACATTCTAGGCACAATAAGTATCTTAGAGATCCAAGATACTCTTTAAATTTCATGGAAGTTTCACCATCTGAAACAAACAGGAGACATATATCAAAAGGAAAAAATTTATATCTTTTCTGACTTGTTTAAATTTCATATTAAAAGCATCAACTATTTCAGAAATAAATCATCAATTGAACCTGGTTCCTACCCCTTCCAATCCCTGCTACTCATATAATTTACTTTTGAAGGTGTTTTTCATTGTTTCTATCTCAGTGAAGTCTAATTTCCTAGACTCACTGCCACAGGGTACTAGTTTTTAATCAAATTCAGTCTCAAAAATGCCCCACATAATGAAAAAGGGGAAGAACAACACAAAAGAGGAAGCTGGTCTCCATCTGTGATTCTTAACCATATGACTTTGGGTTTCTCTATTAACTTTTATTTCGGTGTCATGGCAAGAAAATATTTTGTTAGAATAGAACAATTTCAACCCGTGTCTTATTGTACATTCTTCAAATACGCAATTAGATGGTCATAACATTAACCAGAGAAATATTGGGTTGTGCTATTATAGCCATGACATTTAGGGGAAGAGAGGGAGCAGGAAAGGAAAAGAATGTGAGGGAGGGAGAGAGAGAGAGAGAGAGAGAGAGAGAGAACACTATTTTAAAGCATTCAATATGTTATTAAAATGAGGCCATTGTTACTTTGAAAAATCTATAATAGGATTTTTCTGTCACTTGCATGCTTAATAATTTTATCTTGATTACACTGTAGCATAAAAACAGTCTTCCTTCTGGGAATAGTGTGGGGAATCATAATCAAAGATAAGTATTATACTGTCACATTGGCAACACTACAGTTAAGTGTCTGACAGACTTTTCATTATGAGTCCTGATTTTGAAAAAAAAATTCCTATGGGGCAAAAATCTGACATTCATATCTCAGTCCAGGGGGCACATTGTTGTGGAGAAATTAAATCAGCTTTTCCTGAAGCAGCTTCCCACCCATTTACTTTCCCCAAAATGATGAGTTTTATATTCAGGATGCTTCTCATTTCACTCCAATTATTTGTTTAATAGAACAAATTATTTGTTTAACATGGAGAATATTGGAACATTGCTAATTTTAAATGAATGACCCACTGGAAATTCATGAATTGACTGTCATTTGTGCATAAAAAGAAATACAAATTAAAAGTTTAAAATCCCAAGGATGATACATGAAACTAATGGGCATTAGTATAAAAGGTAGCATTCTCAGGAAGAGGCAAGATCAGAATATAAAAACAGAAGATAAGATTTTTAAAAATGAGCACATTAAATGCATTCCTTAAGACAATAGAAATTCTGGTATTGGTGATAATTCAGTACAGGCAAATCATGGTCTATTAACCAAGAGCAGTGTAATTTTTCAGCTTCCCTAACATTGTAGTCCATTCATTTGAAATAGCATGGATCAGGTGTCATCATAGGGTAATTCTAATGTGGGGAACTTCCTCTTCCAGCAACCCATCCATGACTTAGTTGATTAATCCTAGGAAATTGTTTGAGACAGAAACATAAAATGGAAAGCCCAGATTTGCAAGGTAAGAAAGTGTCAAAGGCAGAATTTGAACCCAGGTCTTCCTCATTCCTATCCCAGCATTGTTCACCAAGCACTAGTCCTATATCATAGTCCATCTGTTTGCAAGAAAGGAGTCTCTGAAAATTGTTTCAAAGCTTCTACTATACCACTGTAAAAATAATTCTAAGACACAACTTGAAATAAGACATTTTAAAATGCAAGTTGCCATGTAGATGTGACTGTTACCATGAGTTGTTCTACACCCAAATTCAAAGAAAATTGCATCTGAACATGTGCTGGGAGAAATAAAACACAAACTAGTTATACCAACACCTAGATTTTTCTCCATTTAGATTTGTGCTCATACATCCTTAATTACCTCTACTTGCCTTTCACTGAGAGGTGCCATGGTGTTTGACTGACATGATATAATTTTTGCCCCCAAATTCAATAGACTGCTTATTTGTGCAAGTTCTACAAGTCCCTGACATAATGCGGAAAAGTGGCACCACCTTATTCTGCCTTAGGGGAATATGACTAAATCAGCCACAGTATAGCTTGAATAGGTTTATTCAGTCATAATAACAGCTACTTTCATATAATTGATCAGCTCTGCCATTTGGTGACCCAAATCCATCATTAAGACAAGCCCAAACACCAAAACTATTGGGGTCTACTATTTTTAATTTGCATAGCCATGACCTTGGGTAGTTGATGAATATCTCAAGAAGAGGATTCTTTAGAAATGGCACACATTTTAGAATAAGTAATTGTCAGCAATCGTATTTATAAAAGAGCAAACTTTTCAAAAAATGGAATTGTTTAACCCAGACCCTTCTATAACTGTCTATAATGAATTCAATGATTTGATGGTAAAGATGAAGTATCATGGATGAAATAGAAAAAAAAATCTAATCCAGATTCACCCCTCCCCAATTTAAAAAGTATCATATCAGGTTAAAAGGCAATGTCAAAATCAGACAAGCGTAAGAGTGTGTTTAAAGAATATTATTTTGAAGTGAACAAATGAATATGAATTGTTTTCTGGGATGATTAACACAGCCCCTAGTTAACTGGATGGATGTCAATAATTGTCCAACTTAGTCTGTTGTGATGATCTGGGCAAGTATATATGCCTATTTTCATTGTAATTACAGGAGAAGCCTTTCTACGTCTGAATGTAATTGGCATATTTGTTCATGGAAATAATTATGATTACATAAAAGAATTCTTTTTCCACTCTGTTTTCCATTTCTTTCTAAGGCAAATTACCTAGAAGTTTTCAAAACCTTTTTTTGTCTTTGTTTTAAATTTCCTTTTTGTGACATGTCCACAAAGTTAAGAGCCAACTTTAAAGAGAAAATCTACCACTAGCTGTGACAAAGTAGATGTAAAACCAAGAGGGAGGGAAAACGAGCAAACAATAGAGAAGGAGCCAGACCTCATGATCTCTTGCAATCTACACTGGTCTACTTTCTGTTAGTGCATGTGTTTGGGCACAGGGTGGTGGGTGGGGATAGGGTGCAGAGCAAGAGGTCATTCACTACATGCTCTGAAATTGGCTTACAATGGATCAGTTTTTTTTGTTTTTTTGTTTTTTACTTTGTTGTAAACCAACCTCAGTTTTTATCGCAATCATCTAGGATGTCAGTGAATTCTAAATGGTTATAATACATGTTGTAAAGTGTTTAATTTGACCAGTACCCTTTTACCTTTGTATCAATAATGTAGGAGATTGTATAATGTCTTTGAAGATAGGGAGTATGTCTTACTTATCTTTAGAAAATCTCCCCACTCCCCCATGTCTCCTTCCCATAGAGTTCTGTACATAACTCTTTAATAAATATCTATTTAGTTGGGTTGAATTAAGTTTAATTGAAAGTTAAAAAAAAATAAAGGCACCTCAGGACAAGATACACCAAGACTATATTTCTGATGAGGTAAAACAAAACTTTTAAGTTACTAGGGACAAGAACCCAAGTCTTCCAATTTAGTCCATGATCTTTTGAGCCAGGTTGTTGAAATTTGGCTTTTTGATATATGTCCTAAAATTAGTCAGGGTCACCAGTTCTTTCTAAGCAATTGAATCCAAACTTATGACACAGGACTGAACAGCTAAGTGAGGTTCTTCATACTTTTGGGAATGAATTTTTGGATCAAGGTCACTAGATCCTGAGAGGGGAGCCATGCAGTCTTCTTTAGGGTATGCATGGGCTTGAGACTGAAAGCTTACAAGAATGTGGGGTGGGTATGCACCCACTGCCCCTCTCAGTCCTCTCTTATGCAATTCCTTGAGAGCCCAGACCAACATAGTCTGCACTGAAAGGACTGACTATGTCCTCTCCTATACCCCTCCCCTGCATATATACTGACCATTTATGCACTAGACCTGAAATGAGTCTTAGTAGCTAAAACTTGCTGCCCTCTCTCTCACATTGACAAGTAAACCAATCAGAAAATCCCAAGTTGAAGAGAGACCTATGGTTGAGTTTCCCCTCCTTTAGACCACTGGAGTCAAACTCATATAGAAAATAGGGCCAATAAATAAAGATTACCGTGGGCCACATATTGACTTAGAAAAACATGTAATAACATTTTCTATGTTTTATGGTATTTTTATTTATTTTGTTAGGCATTTCCCAATTTCAGTTTAGTTGGGTTCAGATTGTACTCAGGTACTGTGGTCTGCATCATTGCATGCTTGACATCTCTTCCCATGACCCTTAAAAGCTCTTATTTTCAACTCCCTGTCGTAAATTTTATCCCTTCCACAAGTCCATCCCACCATTGACCTCAGTCCTTCATTGTCCTTAGAGAAGCTCAGATGTATATATAAAATGTGTGTAAGTAAGAATTAGCATGATTTATTAGATAGCGAAGTGTACTGAGTTATAAATTTTGTTGTTGAGTCATTTCAGTCACGTCTGACTCTTCATGACTCAATTTGGGGCTTTCTTGGCAAAGATACTGGAGTGGTTTGCCATTTCCTTCTCCAGCTCATTTTACAGAAGAGAAAACTGAGACAAACAAGGTTAAGTGACTTGCCCGAGGTTACATAGCTATTAAGTGTCTGAGGCCAGATTTGAATTCAGGAAAATGAGTATTCCTGACTTCAGGCCTGAAATTCTATCCACTGCTCCACCTAGCTGCTCCAACTTTTGTTGGAAATACTTGAGCTTAAGTTCACCATCTGACATAATGTGATGAGCAAATCACATAAACTCTTAGTACTCCAGACAATTTTTGAAGACTATTATGAAGACCCTAACCCTAAACTCTCCAAATCAATGAAATAACATGTATAGTCTATATATGTATGTATATATACATATATGTATATATATGCATATGTGTGTATAAATATGCATATGTGAATATATGTATGTGTAGGTATTCGTGTGTGTATATATTAGTATATGTATATATATATATGTGTGTGTGTGTGTGTGTATTCATTTTTAAAATAAAAACTGAATTATATTGTGGGAATTGAATTCTTCCAGTTCTAATACTGATTCTAAGAGTGTATTGAATTGGTGAAATAAAAATATCTACTCATTGCCCTAAAGATCAGAACTAAATACTTTGTTTTTTAAATTCAATCTTCACTAGAGACCACTTTGTCTTGAAAATGCTTGGAAAGTCCTTTAAGATTTTCTAAACATTTAGGCATTTGCATGTGGCATCATTGACAATAATCAACATAGGGCACACATTTCTGTCCCAACATTTAAAAGTAGGGCAATATTCTTATTCAAAAATCACCTGGCTCATGTTGCTTATTTTATTAACATAGGTAAATAACCTAAAAAAGGCCCCTTACATGTTTAGTTTTATCATCCAGGATTTGTACCCCTCAAATCATGGAATCACATTATTATAGATCTAGAACTGGAAGGTAATCTGTTTTAATTCACTCATCTTACAGATGAAGAAACTGAGACCCAAGGAGGCTCAACCTCTTGTCCATGGTCACATGGATAGTAAGTAGCAGAGGCAGGCTTTATTCCCAGGTCTTCTGACTCTGGAGCCCGTGCTCTATCCCACATACCATGAAGGGTTACCTAATTTTAATTTTCTTTCAGAATTTCTTAATGAGGCAAAAAAAAAATCACCATAGATTAGCAATCATATTCCTTACAATTGCCCCCATGTGTTTCTCCTACATGGTTGTCTTCTTAATTTGTACTTTGCCCTCAGTTCTCTTTTCTTTACGTTCTTTTAACTAGTTGACCTCATCATTTTCCTTTTTTTTTTGTTGATATTCAGTTGTTTCAGTCATGTCTGACTCTTCATGGCCCCATTTGGGGTTTTCTTGGCAAAGATACTAGAGTGGTTTGCCATTTCCTTCTTCAGCTCACTTTACAGATGAGGAAATTGAAGCAAACAGGGTTAAGTGACTTGTGCAGGGTCACACAGCTAATAAAAGTCTGAGGATAGATTTGAACTTATGAAGATGAGTCTTCATTATTCTAGGGCCAGTGTTCTATCCACTGAACCACCTGGCTTCCCCCAAATTCCTTAGCTAGAGCTATTACTTCTATGGAACATAGAGAATTTGAAAATATGGACAGTTGCTTGAGAGAGACCTAGTTTCATATCCTATCTATAATTCTTACTAGATTATACCCAAGGGTATGTGATTCAAAGTTTCTGAGCCTTAGTTTCCTCATCTGTAAAAAGAAGATAATAATGCCTATAACACCTTCCTCAAAGAATTGTTTTATCAAATGAAAAGATAAAGTACTTTGTAGACCTTAAACATAATAAAAATGAACTCACTTTTTAACTATACTTCCTTCAGCCTCATATTTCAATCACTCATTTAATCAACAAGTACTTATTCAACAAACATTTCTACTTAATTCTCAAGGTATCAGGAACATGTTAGAGTTTATTTAATAGGAGACTGATATGGTCAGACCTGCACTCCACAAAAAATAATTTTAGGAACTGTGTAAAAGATGGATTGCAGAGAAGACCTGAGGTGGAAAATTTAGGAAGAAATTTTAATAGTCCAGGCAAGAGGTGCTGAATCCTGAATGTATGACCATTGAAGCAGAAAGACAGGGATGCATTCAGGCTGTGCCATAAAGGCAGGATTGGCAATAGTTGGAGACTTTGGATATATGGAGTGAAATTGGGAGGAGGTTCAGAAAATGAGTAGGTTTCTATTTTCTACCTACTTGGACAAAAGACTTTACTCACTAATTGTGAAGTGAGGATCTTTTTTATTATCTATCTATCTATCTGTTTATTTATTTACTTATTTTGTGAGAAGTAATGAAGTCTGTAAGCTTAAAATTACCCCATTTTCTTTATGGGATAGCAACCAGGAAAGTATCTTTAACCTTAAAAACATTCACATGGACCAACAATATTTAAGGAGGTAGAAATATTAAATCTTAGCCTGGTATCTCTCTTTTTCTGAGAACAGAGCAACCAGCATCCTAGCAGCTATGTGGCATAGTGGACAGATACCTAGGACTAGAGCCAGGAACTAAGGAAGACCTGAGTTCTAATCTGACCTCAGACACTTACTAGTTATATGTTTATGAATAAGATACCTAATATCTGTTTGATTCAGTTTCCTCAACTGTAATATGGGGACAGTAAGAGTAGCTACTTCAAAGGGATATTGTTAGGATAAATGAGATATTTATAAAGTATTAGTATAGTGTCTGGCATATAATAGAAACTTTATAAATATTTATTCCTTTCCTTTTTGTTTTCCCCTTTTTCATCTGTCCCTTCAGACTTAAATTCTCCCTTAAAGAGAGACAGGCTAGACTTCAGAGCTATTTAATAACATGTCCCCACAAACTGCATTTAGATACCCCATCTGAACATACACACCTTAAATAGGTATGATAGGACTCTAGCAATCAAATTTTGGTGATTTTATAATAAAAATTATTCTTACATAAGAAATAGAAGGCTAGAGCAAAGACGAGACAGAAAACTAGGGAGACAGTAATCACAAGAATTCAGGAGGTGCTTAGTTTAAGCAGGTTGTGGTTAGGGAAGGATGTGGAGGGCATAAACCTGGATGGGAAGAATAAGATGGTGTAGGGGCTAGATAGGTTGACAAAGAAATTGAAGGAATTAAACGTTTTTGCTTAGAGAGGCTTGACACCAAAAAAAGGTAAAAGTGTGATAAATTAATATATTGGCTTATTTATTCTGGGTCTGTGGTTTCATTATATCTGTATCTTTGGGAACCTTGATGTAGGAACAGTCAATCCCAACTCTAAATTGTTTCATTTAATTTCTAAATGGTTGTATTGTGCTATGCATTTGGAAAGCATGGAAAACCAAGAACATATTTTGAATAAAAACAAAAAAGTAAGCTAAGAGTGGGGGCATAAGGAATAAAGGTCACAATGTTAGCACACATTGCTAAAGTCTTGGTAATATCTATTCTAGTAATTCTGAAGAAACTTTTATGGGGAGATGAAGGAAAGCCTAATTTCCAGATCATCCCAACTATTGACAGTGCTGAAAAAAAATCCAGAACTAAAGATAATTGTAGTGTTTTAGTATTTTTTAATACATTGTATTGTTGATTTTCTTAATAGTAAGGAAGGCTTTGTGCTCTCCCAGTTGAGGAAGGGGATTATAAGAATGCACATACTAGGAATTAGCTGCTTTCCCTTTCTATTCATAATCACTATAGCTTAGATAGGTCACCCTCTCTTTGTTTAACCGCTTATAATATTTTTCACAAAACAAGTCCTGAGAAAGGGGGAGGGGGCAGTATGCAGAATCAGGGAGCATGCTTCTACATTAATCTATGTTATTTTCTGTTACTTTTTACTCCTTTGCATTTTCAAGGAGACCTTTAACTTTGTATATTGAATGAATGAATGAATGAATAAAGCAATTATTAAATGATTTCTATGTGGCAGGGACAAGATTTGAACTCCTCTGAATTAAAATCTAGTGCCTTTTCCAGTTCAAACCATAATGGTTTGACTCTTCTTTCACTTTAGAAGGAAATAGCCATTTGTCCAAAAAGATTATAAAATTGCTAACCATACTTTCAGTAAGAGGATTCCCAATACTATCACTATCATAAACAATATTTACCCAGCTTCTCCTGGATAGTTTAAAGATTCAGACAAAAAAAATGTCCCAGTCCTCACCTGATAAGCCAACCATTTGGCTTAAAGAGCAGTAATCATCCAAAAATCTGTCCCCAAATTTATCTTATTCAGGTTTCTGCTATTCTTTATCTTGTTTCCACTAGCCACACAAAAAGCTTCCACTTCCTCTTTGTCTTCAATATTTTAAAATATGTCTTTGTGACTTTTGTGCCCACCTTATGATTTGTTTCAAAACTAATCTACACATTTTGAGTTCTCTCTATCTTTCCTCAGAATTCAATCCTCCCAGATCCATCCAAAAAATTCAGAGGAAAACAAGAAAAACTCACTCTTCTGATCTGTCATTATCTGAAGCAAACAAGAACCGAACTAAATAATCTATCAGTATAAAACAAAAAGCAAAACAAAACACACACATGGACCCCAAAACAAAATTCCCCAAATATCAAAAAGAACTCTCTCCAGTCTGGTGTATTAAATGTTGCTGTCTGCTTTAAAACCATTCAGTTGGATTTGTTGTTATTGTAGTTTACACCAGTGAAAGAAAAGCAAATGCTGACAGTTTAATGTAGTTAATGTAGAGAGATAGCGTTGGAATGAATGAATAGATTAATGGAAAAGCATTTATTAATCACTTACTATGTGCACAACACTGTGTTAAACACTGGATATACAAAGAGGAAAGCTTAGACAGTCCCTGCTCCCATTCTAAAAGTAACACCCATTTTAAAAGACTCTAAATCCTTACAGGATGTTTTAGTTTCAAGTCACAGAAAGACTCTTTACTTCTTAGGGTGCTTTAGCAAAGCAGGTGATCATCTTTAATTTTTTTTTCTTTTTCTTTAATCTTTTTTTCCACCAAAAAATAACACATTTCTGATGTTAAATCATTTGACAGTGCTAAGAACTTTCATTTGGGGGTCTTTATTAGTTGTGGTGCTAAACAACTGGGAGAGTGAGCACTTGCAAAATCAGTTGTCAGATTGAGTTACCCCAGGGATTGTTTCCCAGGATGATGGCTGCAGGGTCAGGGTAGAAGAAAACTAAGTCATCTGGGCAGTGCTGTAACTTACAGGGACCTTCCTGAAGTTGAGCAGTGGTTGGGGATGGTGGTTTTGAGGAAGATAGCCCCCTTTTTTGCAGGGCTTGCTCTCCTCATTGATGGCTGAGGGACTGATTTGGAATCAGGGCTGGTTATTGGGGGTATGGGGGGCACTGTGATTCTCAGGATTCTTATGTTTAAGAAAGGTCCTGGGCTATTCCTACTGCCTTCTGTTTCTCACTTAGGGTAACTTGCTGCTTCATTTAGACTAGCTTGTTGGCCCAGTGATTGGCAGTTCATCAGGAGCTGGGGGAATGGCTGACCTCTCCTCTACAATAGTTACTTCCTGGGATGATGGAGGCCAGGGGGCCAGCCAGGCTGCTTGGATCAAGTCCTGCCATTCACACGTACATACTGGCTGTTTTACCCTGGACAAGTCACTTAACCTATGGCTACTCTCAGGAACCTCTCTAAGATAACAGTCAGATGTAGTAAATCATAAAGAGCTCAGGCTTTGTCATGAGAGAGCCCAGATCCAGACTATTCTGCTTACTACCTATGTAACCTCTGACAAGTCACTAACCTTTCTGGGCCTCAGTTTTCTCATCTTTAAAATAAGAAGGTTTAAATTAGATGACCTGTAAGGTCCCTTGCAATTTTACATCTATAATCCATTAATTGCTAATTTAAAGACATTGCCAATCTACACCAGAGGAAAGGTTTTCTACACCAGGAAGATTCCCACAATAAAGAAATCAAAAGTCTAGATTTTTCTAATAAGCATAGTTCTGTTTTAGGCAATGAGGGATTGATGCACCTCAAGACTCTTGTACATTATGGCATGATTTGAATTAAAAAGGCAGCTGTTACAAATGAATGATTCACTCACAGTGCTATGAGAAATTCAAAGAGGGAGCAAAATGAGTCTTTGCATATTAGCCCATTTACCAGTAAGTCTCTATGGTGTAACATGAAATGCAATCACATTGTTAGACCAAGCAGCCTCCAGAGCATCATCTCAAAGGTATTAGGCCTTTTGTCTTGACCATCCCACACGGAGCCCCTCCACAAAAGTCTAAGGATCCCAACATTCCTCTCTTAGTGGCATTATTACCACTCTATCTCCAACTTCGGCAAGGCTCGGGATAGTTTTGAAATGATTCACATTTTGAAATAACCAAATTCTAAGAGTAACTTATAAAACAGAAACATCTAGCTCATGGAGTTTCAAGCGATATAATTATGCAGCTGTTATTAAAAGGGGTGAATGCTAATATAGCTCAATGGCTACTTCTATTATGATAAATAAAATTTCATTCTCATGTTGCTGCCAGCAAAAAAAGAGAAAAAAGATGTCAAAAACCCTACCATAATTTGGAAGCTGCCACCCCTCCAGCAAAGCCCCCAAACTAAAGATGAATATGTATTTTAATTTTTATTTGTGGTTTTTTTGTGCGTGTTAAACTTTGGAGTTCATCATTCTTCCTTAGGAGAAGTGGAGTTATTTGCATAGCTATCTTTTAATCCCTGGCCCCAGAGGGATAAATAAAAAATAACATTTTCTCATCCCTCTGTGATTCATCATAGTACCTAACAGGGAGTCCAATGTATGGTGGTGCTTAGCAACTGCTGTCAAATGACACAATTATGTCTCTCTTTTAATGACTCCCTATCCTTCCCCTATGCCTGAAACATGTCACCTCCAAGGTTCTATCTTTGACCTTCTTCTTTTCTCTTTCTATAGTCTATCTCTTGTTCAATACATCCACTCAAAAAAGACAATGTGTATATCACTTCTTCCTTTTTTTTTTATTCGTGCTGGGGTTGCTCGAGTTTATTCACCTCATTATCTTTCATCTGGACTTTTATAACAACCTCTTAATTTATCTTCCACATCCATTCTATCACCTCCCCAATCCATCCTGGGTGTCACTCCCAAGAAAGTTTCCAACTGCATTGATCTGATGACATTATTCCTCTACTCAAAAGCCTTCAGTTTACTTTCAAAACCCTAATGCCTTTGCGCTAAACCATAATAAACCTAACATTTAAGGTCCTCTGTAACATTTTATCAACTTACTTAGACAGCCTTGCCTCACACAGTTGTAATTCCAGCCACATCGGATTTTGTGTCCCATATTCTTACATTCACCATACAATATCTATTTTTTGTTAATGCTGATGCAATAAGTTCTCCCTTTTTCTCCCTCACCCCATCTACAGATTTTGAAGTGCCTATCTTTCTTTGCTATCTGCTGAAGGTCTGGCTGTGTTCATAGTTTCTGGCACTCACTTCACTTTCACTCTCAGATGAAAATTATCTCTCCCTCCTGATAGTTATTAAAACACTTTGCCTATATCTTTCCTGTAAACTTGTCACATTTTTTCTATCACAGTTATTTACATATATGTCTACCATGCCTCCGTAGATTGTAGAAAGCAGAGCTTTTTGATAATGAAGATACTAACATTGGAAAGTCCATAGTTGCTACCCTCATAGAAATTAGTCTAGTAGACATGTAATAATTCTTACGCATTTTTAAGAATGTTGTAATTAAGTCTACAAAAGTAGTAATTTTGGCAAATGGTTAAATAATAATGCCATCTAGAGACAGTGAGACAATAGTTTTCAGTATTCTCTTTAATAAATGAGAAAATCATTAATAATAGAGCATGTGACTTTAGGAGTTAGACAACATAATGAAACATGGACTTGCAGTTTAATATATGATGTCTATTGTTTTTAAATTCTATTTCTTCTTAATTGGCTTTAATTGCCCATTTATGTCAACAAAAAATGACCTTGAATTTTAAATGAAATCACTGAAGCAATACTAAATGCTGCTCAGAAATCTTTAAATGCTTCCATTTATATAAGCGCAGAGGAAAAAGCTTGTCATTGGCTCCAAGAAAATGATAAAGCATTATTTACTTCATATATCCTAATGAAAACATTACCCTAGAAAGGGTTTTATCCCCTCTAACAGAGATTTTTAAACTTTTATGTTTTAGGGACCCCTTTGATAGCCTGGGGAAGCCTATGGATCCCTTTCCAGAATGCTGTTTTCAAATGAATGTTTTACAAAGGAAACAAATTATATGGGAATATATACATACATACATACATACATACACACACACACATATGTATATATATATACATATATATATATATATGTCCAAGTTTATAGAATGTCTGAGATCCAAGATCCCTTGCCTTAAAGCATTTCATTTCTCTCTTTCCCCTCCCCATTCATTACAATATTGATTTACTCATGGCATAACAGTATAGTGGAGAGCATGATGGTCATAGAGTCTGGAATACCTAGAGTTGAATCCTGTTTTAGACATTTACCAGTTGCTTGACCAAATAGAACTGTGCCCTTTATTTTGTAAGACAAGCTGAGAAAGAGAGAGTGTGGCACAATGAGCAATAGCTATAATTACGAGTAAAACAAACCAAAAACAACTGAGAAATCCCAAGGTCTGGAAGTCCCTTCATATTTTTGTGTATCCAGTTCCCTCGTCAGTAAAACAATAGTAACCCTCAATATTTTCCAGACTCCTCGTTTTAAAAATGAGGCCTAGAGAGTTCAAGTGACTTATCACAGGCAACAAATGTTCCCACTGGCTCAAATCAGTTTCTGAGCAAGAATTTGAACCCAGATCTTCTGACCTGCAGCCCTCATTCCACTTCGAGAAGCTGTCTTCTTTAATATGATTTGATTACTTACTTTATAATTTTGTTGGAAGGAAAGGACTTTGTAAAACATACATAGTAAGGTCTGTTTTTATTCCATTGTGCTTCATCTATAGACAGCCATTATTCAAGTTTTAAACCATTGAAATCAATGCTCTTGAGCAGAGTATTGCCTTCACAATGGAATTTGCTTGCCTATGCAAATGAGAGTGGGTTGACCATCCTTCAGACTTCATAAACACTTTTGACAAGTATAGTCATGATTGCTATTATCATTTTTTAAGCTTCAACTATAATTTCATTTAATGCTTAGCTAACACACTGGTCAAAAAGCCATCCATAAAAAGATACAAGAAGGCTTGCATATTAATTTTTCATTGCTTCAAATAAAAACAAACAGTGAGTCACTTAAGGACAAAAATCTAACAGCATTTTCTTTCTTTCCTAGGTCTGACTCTTTAGCTAAATAATCTGATCAGCCAGTAAAACAGGTAGATACATCTAACAAATGTTCTGTTTGCTGCTTCCCCCATCTCAGGTGAATTAGTGAAAATTAAATTTCATGGGAACCCACCAGAAACTATGAGTTTCCCATTATGTTCTAGACCCTTGAGGTTTGACTATTGCTGATAAAAATATTTTCATGCTAATTGTACAATGCCTGTAGACCGCTCCCCTCCCCCCAAAAAATGAGTATTAACCCTGTTGTTCTCCTTATATGAACATATAACTTTTGATGTATAGTGACAGAGGGCATTTTATTTTTCTGACAATGTGTAAGACCAAGGTATTCTTTTTGCCATTTTAAATCTTTGGACAACATATAAATTGTCCAGGATACCATTTATTCATTTTTCACCCTGTAAAGGCATGGACTTCTTGGTAGGTAGTAGAGCATTACATTTTGCACAGGTTTTGCACCAGTTTGTTTTTTTTTTTTTTTTTAACTAAATTCCTGTGCCTCTCTCTTGGGAAGTCCTTTATTCCTTTTCTTTTATGGAGGAGCATCACTATCATGCTTTGATTACACTGCTATTGATCATAGTTGTATCGCAACTGGGAATTCTGTTGCTGGCATTCTGCAGCAAGCAAGGGCCAAGGTTCTATGCCAACATCAAGAACATTCTTTCCTCAGCTTGACCATGGATCCCTTGCGCTTTGTAACATGCTTGCTGGACAGTATCCATTTTTCATGATGGGGAGAAAAAGAGCATTACAAGTCCCTAAAAATGTGTCCTCATCTGATGATCAACTAAATACACCACTGATATCTTTGTACTCATATTTTGTTGTTTTTCAATTTGAGGAGAGGAGCTCAATAAAAACCCATAGGACAGCAACACGGTTTGAGAAAATGTCATTAAATAATTCTGCTAGTCAGTCAAAGGTCAAACCACTGGTCAATGGAGCTTTTCTTTTTATACTGTAGTATTCCTTCCTTCCATCTACATAAACATGTATATTGCTTGAGCAACACTTTACCATTACATCTATTTCAACTCCTCTTTTGAAAATGTTTCCATTTATGTATGCCAGAATCAAAATGGCAAAAAAGTCAACTACCCTAACAGCAAGACTCTTTACTTTATTTTCTTTAGAATTCTAAAAGACAACTTTTATGGCCAAATTCATGTGAGAGAATTGACCATTTAAACACATCTTTAAAAATCTCTTCACTTGCAGCCTGACCTTTGACTCTTTTAAAGACTTGGTCCATGATCACTGGAAAGCTGCCTCTTTCTACTAGCCTGGAATCAGGCCACCCAGAAGTGACCCTTACTGTCGATTAGGGGCAAAGAATTTCATCTTTTTATTTTGTTTAAGGGTAAGGGAGGAAACATCATTACTTATGCAACAACTGCTAAATAAGAGCTCCTTTTGTGAGGACAGGCTAAGTAAATGGTAATTGAGCAATTGGAGGACTGACTGAAAACATCTTATCTGTTTCTATGACCTTAACCCTGAGCAGTTTAGTGCATTTATAAATACTTGCTATTTGTCTGCCTTGTGCCATTGACTCAGGATTGACCCATGTCACTTGTCACTGACATCTAACCCCAAAACGAATTGAAATTCTGTCTTTAGAAATAGGTTTCCTTGATGCCGTGACATTTATAAATACACCTTTAAAGACTACACTTTTTTATACACTTTGTTTCAATTTCCTATCACTCTCAGGTGGAGATTTTTATAATACTAAATTTATCACATCGCTCCAAGATCATTTTTCTCTCTCTATGCTTTAGATATATCTCAAAAAAATCCCTCATCTATGCTGAGATCTATATTTACTCCTTCCACTACTGCCCCCACCTCCAGCTTCAATTTAGAGTCAAAAAATATAAATGCACTTTTGGAACTAGGAAATAGCAATATTTCTTTTCGAAACTTCTGAAATTAGGAACAAATCACTGGTGCCAAAGTTCATGTTAATTGGAAGACAGGTAGTATCCCTTCTGAATCACTTCTGAAGCTAGCCTATTTTCAGAAAATGTCAACTTCATCCTTTTTCTCTTATTGCAAAGTACAGGAGGCTAGATAAAGAAAGATCACTAACTTTTTTCCCCATTTTTTTTATTTAAGTCCAGATTATAGTTGTCTCACTACTCTTCTCCCCCCATACTGTATAGTAAATTGCTTTCAGTCTTGTGCAATTTTTTTTTCCCTTTTCCAGAGGGAGTCTATCCCATGGTAACTTTTAAGTCTTTATCTTTTTCAGGAATCATTTCACCTCTTGCCATCATCTTTTTCACTTTGCTGCTTTTCTTAGGCATCTTTATATTTTTTAAAAGTTCATTATTACTTGTGGTAGACAAACAATTCTGTATTCTCTTGACACTGTTATACAAGTTCAAAGTTTTCTCTCATGCCATTTATGCATCTCCTGTCCTCTTCCATAACAAATCGAAACTTGACATTTATCTTGGGTTTGTTTTTGTTTTGTTGCTTAAAAACAAACCTCTTTTTTGAAGATTGATGAAGATTTCCGTATTTTTCAAAGCTGAATGCAAATGAAGTTTCTGTTACTTAGCTTTTATATATTCTTATGCATTTCAATTTATTGTCACTGTTTCAAAAAATGTGTCAGTTTCTTCAAGATCTGGTCCAGTTTTATAGTGTACTTAATTCAGTGTTTTAAATTGTAAATGTTTAATTGATGCTATAGCTTATGAGATTCCCTTTAATTCTTTGAGTATAGTATTATTGCTACGGGATTACAACATTGATGTCCACTGGTCACTGAGCTGAGCATTCTTACTCTACTCGGGAAGAGCTTAAAAAAACCTCACTTCCAAAGGGATATAAGAAATACCAGAGTTCATGCTACATGTTATCAGAATTTAATCTCCCAGTTTTCGCTCCCTGAAAGCAATATACTCTATAATTTAGAAAAGAGGTCTTCTTGGGCATATTGACTACTATGGAAATACATTTTTGGCCACCTCAAAATGCTATTTAAAATAAGAAAAAATAAAAATGTTGGGTTGGGCATGTGAGATCATTTTTGTGGTTCAAGTTGTCTGGGGACTGAATGTCTACAAATTATTCAAGGTATAAAAAGATACTTCACATCATCTTAGTTTTTTTTTTTTCAAAAGGTTTCCTCTTGTTGATTATCTTTCATATAAATTTTCTAATCTTTGAAAAGAAGTTTTAGTGATTTACTTCACTAAAAGTGATATGGATAGGTCAATAAAGAAACTCTAATTGTATATGGAATGAGACCAAGGCCATGTCTTAAAGGTCTTGCAATGTAATATAGAAAAGAAGACATTCATCACACACACACACACACACACACACACACACACACACACACAGTAACATGAGTCATGGTGGAAAAAAGCCATCTGGGTCAAAATCCTGTTTTTCACTTTTACTACCTATACAACCTTGGTTAGGTCACTTAATTTTTCTTGGCTTCCATTTTTTTCATATCTAAAGTTGGCGTTGATTGGTTGGTTTGGTTGCTTGGACAAGATGTCCTCTAAGTTCTCTTCCAGTTCCAATTGTATGATTTTAAGATCCTGTGGAATTCTCTGGTCCTCTAATTCCTAATCTGCAATAGAGATCTGAAGTTTATAGTTGAAAATTCCCTTTCTAATAACATTTTGCATGTATTTTATATGAACACATATGTGTTTATTTTGTCTCCAAGTAGAATGTTAATTTCCTTGAGGCTAGCAATTACTTCATTTTATATTTATATCCTAAGAGATATTATAATGTCTGGCATGTAGTAGACATTTAATAAATATTTTTTGAATTGAATATATTTCATATTTCCTCTCTCTCTTTCTCACTGTGTCTCTCTCTCTCTCTCTGTCTCTCTCTGTGTCTTTCTATCTCTGCTGTCTCTTTCTTTGAATTCTTAATTTCCTTCAAGGTTCAGCTAGGGTGTTACCTCCTATGTGAAGCCTTTTTTGACTCCTTCCATCTTTTAGTGCTCTCCTTTCCTAAAGTTACCTTATCTTAATTTTCCATGGAAATGATATTTACCTAAATGTGCTCTATGTAAGACATTGATGAGGAAAAAAATAGACCATAAGGGTGAACTGGCTTGTTTATGTTTACATAAATTATCCAAGTTGGGCATAGGGTCATATAACTTCTGGTAATAGGGCATGAATGTTTCTTTCTACTGCACCCTGCACTTAATTGAAATAAACTAATATGCATTTCATAGAAGGTTACTCACAAGTTATTCAAAATGAAAAATGAACTTGACTTCAGTATAAACTTATCTAATAGGTTCTGATTATTCCTTTTATTTCTTCTGGCTTAATTGTATTTCACCATGTTAACTTGCTATTTTTATTTTATTTTATTTTTGTCCTCTTCTTTTAGATTAAATTGCTAAATATTTATCAATTCTGTTAGTCTTTTCATAGAATCAAATTTTATTTTATTTTTATTCTGTTTGGTTTCTTTTGTTTAAATTTTATTTATCTTACAATTTTTAATAATTCCTCTTTTATGCTTATTTCAGGCTTATTTGCTGGCCTCCTAAGTTTTAAAATGCATATTCAGTTCATTAGTTTTATTTTTTTCTATTTTTGAATATATGTGGAATTGTGATTTCCTTCCCTGAAAACTGCTTTAGCTACATCCCAGAATCTTGGTATACTGCTTCATGATTTTATGGTATGTAAATGTTTTGTGTATGTATGTGATTTGCTCTCACTTATTATTTAGGAATTCATTATTCAGTCTCCATTTGGGTCTGTCTTTTGTTTGTGGCATCTGAATTGATAACTGTTTTTATTGAATTATGGTCTCTAATGAATATATTTACTGTTCTTTGCCCTTTTACCTTTGCTTGCAATATCTCTGTACCCTAATACATGGTCAATTTTTATAAAAGTTCTATATGATGCTGAGAAATATTTATATTCTTTAGCAATTCCACCTAGAAGATAAAACCTTGTTACTTCATCAATTTATTCAGTTCTACATTTTCCTTTTTTATCTTTCTATTAGACACTCAAAATTGAGAGAGGAGCATTGGGTAGTGTTCCTACCACTTTTTTGGATGTCACTTGCTTCTGGGTGTCTGATTATCCTTCTTCTCAGATACAAAAAATGGTTAACCTAAGCACCAAATTCCTGAAGGTTATGCTCATTATAAAGTCCCCTTCTTGCTTTATTGATTATATATTTTCTCCTGTGGAAGAATTCATCAATGGCAACCTCACTCTGGGGTCTCTGACATAAGGTTTCTTTTTTTCTTCATCCCCTTTTTCTAACTAACCCTTTGCTTCCTCACCCATTTTCCTGTAGACCTTCTATTTCTAGAGAGACTACAAGAATTATTTCCCTTCATTGTTAACCTTTGAATTGATTAGAATATATCCCATATTCTTCTTCATCTTTTCCCTTCTATCCCCACTTTGATGTTTCCTTCTATTCTATAATTTAGTCCCACAAAAACATTGATTCACCTATGGTTGGAATGTTGTGAGATTTAATCCATGGTGTTTCAGGCCCGTTTCTCCACCATTACTTTTATTTGACTTCTGTTTTCACCCTTGTCTCCTCATGTGCAGTTAGGGGAAAAAATACAATGAAATATTGTTATTTTATCATTTTCCTTGGTTACCGTATCTATTTATAATTCTTTTCTTTCTGTTTTCTAGACTTTTTGAGAAAATAATTTCTTCAAGTCTGTTTTCTTTCTAGTAATGTTTCTAAAGCATCTTTTTTTTTAATGAACATTTCTTTTTTTCATTAATTGTAAGGTTTAAGGGTAGGTCACCATGGGTTGTATCTTGAGGACCTTTGCTCTTTAGAACACATTTCATTTTTTCCTGAAGTTTTGGGTGGGTGTTGAATAGTCTTGTTATTCAAATTTTATTTCCTTTCAAAGCTGAAGCAACAAGGCACCTGATGGACAGATAGGTAGAGATAACCTGTGCCAGCCAAGTCAAATTACCACTATCACCTTGACCACCATCTCCCCTCAGACCCTCACAGGCGAAGACTGTGAGCCCAAGAGCCTTGAAAATAATAATACTTCTACCCAATGCTTTCAGCTATCATTTTGGGAAACAAGACCTATGTAAATGCAACCTGTTACTGCTCTGAGAGGTACTTTTTCTATGGTTATAAAGACCCTTAAAAAGAAAGTTTTTGCCACCGAAATCCTCATCATTGTCAAACAGAAATGAATATCATTTTATCAGTTGAAATGACATTTTAAAAAAGTAGATTAATATCTGTATTGCTGCTGTACCCTAAGGACCATAGGACTATTCCATCTGATCTGCAGCTGAGTATATGTTGCATCCTTCAGTAGAACATGAGCTCCTTGAAAGCAGATTCTGACTTTTCTCCTTCTATCCCTAGTAGTTTGTGCAGTTCTTTACATATATTAACCAGTTAATAATTGCCTTATTTATTCATCTGCTCATGTATTCATTCATTCATTTATTCTTTCTCCTGATCACTTGAAAAATTTGCTGTTTGTCAGTGGGACTGTTAAATTTAATCACCATGTTTCTTGGAGTTTAGTGTAGGTTTGCTCCCTTCCTTCCTTCCTTCCTTCCTTCCTTCCTTCCTTCCTTCCTTCCTTCCTTCCTTCCTTCCTTCCTTCCTTCCTTCCTTCTTTTCTTTCTTTCTCTTTTTCTTTCTTTCTTTCTTTCTTTCTTTCTTTCTTTCTTTCTTTCTTTCTCCAGAAATGATCTGTGTTATCTTCTGACTGGCATTTTGTTTTCTATGTTCAGAAGTATTGGGAAATTTTCCTATATTATTTCTCATATTGCAGTATGCAGAATCTTTGACTTCTCACTTTTTTTTCAGGGAGACCTATAATACTTAAATGGTCTTCATGGATCCTTATCAAGATTGATAAGTTTTGCATGTGTGAAGATCTTGATTTCTTTTAATGTTGCTGCTTTTTGATTCTCCCAGATTATCCTTTTCTTTGGCATATTGACATTTCTACTCAATTATTCTCTTTTATTTCATTGATGAGACTATACTGCCAATTGTTTCTGCTTGGAAAGCTGTAAATCTTGCTTTCAAAACTTTTGTTTCTATTTAAAATCATTTAGGAACATCTTGCTACGGTTCCACGCTCTCTTAGGAAGCTAGAGTGTACTTTTTCTCATTAGGTGTTGATTAATTTTCCTACGTCTTGCAATATTTCTTCCTAGATACCTGTACTCATTCACCTGATCTGGAGGTCATATTGCCTTCTGCTGTTAATGTCCTCTGTTAGTTTAACTGCTTATGCTCCTGGTCTTTAATTGAGTTTTCATCTTCCTCAGATCGTTCATAGTTGTAGTATGCCTCCCCCTGCCCCCATATTTTCCTCTATTCACTTTCCAACTCATGCTTTGCTGATGTTTCCCTGGGGACTGGCTCTCAAAGTCATCTCAGCCAGTTCCTATACCTGGTAATTAAAACTTGGCCAATCTTGGTCTCTGCCCCAAGTGCCTTTTGAAGTGGGGGGAGTAGAATAGAATTATCACCAATTGAATGCTAGACTCTTTCCCTCTGATTAGTGGAATGCCAAGCAACAACACATTTATGTCCTGCCCTAGTTCTATTTATTCCTCAGTTTTCTGGCTGAATTATTTTGCACACAGAAAAGTTCCAAGCTACTCTCTCAGTCTGAGAAAATTTCCTCCTTTTGGGTTTCTTTTTTCACCGTGGGGGGTAGAAAGTAAAATTGACTTCATTGTAAGTTGCTAGAGAAGGGTAGTGGGGGAGGGGTGCTGAGTGACTACATTAGGAGTTAGGGATTAATAGTCTTCTTGCTTGCTAGTTCATTGAGTTTTACTCCATTTGTGTTCCTAGTTACCCAGGTCATGGAGATATCTGAAATTGCTTTATGTAGGTCATATAATTATTATTTTGATGGGGTTTGAGAGGTGCTAAGGATCAGAGAAAAATGTTATTTTGATCACATGACCCAGACATTCCTCCCACCCCCCCCTTTTTGCCTATTCTCTTGAGCTTGACAGCCAAAGAAATTTACTCAATTCTTCTGTCAGCCAGTGGGGAAAGTTGATGTCATTCTTGGTATTTTAAAAATATGAAATAATATCAGTCAGTTTAGTGAATAAACATTTATTAAACAACTGATATGTGCCAGACACTGGGCTAAGTGCTGGGGGTACAAATTCAGAAAACAGAGAGAGCCACTGCCCTCAAAGAGTTTACAATCTAATGAAGGAAAGACAACATGCAAAAAGGATGGGAGGAGGAGAAAGTGTTTGGTGGAAGAGGGATGATGTGTAAGTCTAAACCCTTGAAGCACAATGGGAAGTAAAGAGATGTCTATCCTGAGTACTCTGTTTAGTGGAGGATTTGGAAGCTTTGGGAGAAGCTCTGACTCTCAATTAAAGGGGCAGAGAATATTGACAGTACTGACGAGGAATTGAGTATCAAGGCTGATTCAGTCTTCAAGGGCCATGAGATTCTCCTTGATAAGGTTTCTGGAAGAAGACGAAGATCATTAAATATGATTTAATGTTTTGTTTTGTTTTGTTTTGTTTTAATATAAAAGTAATCCTGAATCTCGGGGCAGAGCCAAGATGTCAGTAGAGAAGTGCTCAGCTGAGCTTTTCCACCATTCCCCTCCAAACAATTTTAAAATAATGCCTCAAATCAAATTCTAGAGTGGCACAACCAATAGAAGGTCAGAGTCAGACATTCTTCCAGCCCAAGAGAATACAGGCAATCAGAAAGAGAGATCTGTTTTCTGGGGGAGGAGGCTGCCCAGAGCCCACATGGATGGAACTCAAGTATTGGGACTAGGTGGTGGTGACAGAAACAGCAGCAGCTTTGAAATTTCTCAAGACAGAACAGTAATGGGACCTCAAAAAAGGTCAGAAAGAGATTACAGGAGACCTATGTGCTAGCAATGGACACAGATCAAATGTTGTTTGAGAACTGCATTGCCTATACCCACTTCTGGGCCATACCTCAAGGGCAAGTAGGAGCACTTTTGGTCAACATGGAGTGGAAGCCCTGAGGAACGTTATGACTTTTAGCCCAAAGATATCAGGGATACAGAGGAACAGTATTATTTCTGGTCCCAAGGGATCAAGGACACTTCCTGGGTAAAGACCAGAATCCAGCTAAGGAGAGCAGGGACCACATCTCTCCCCAAATGACACCACCTTGGAAGCACCCAAAACATTCAAACCCTCAGAACTAGTTCTAAAAACAGCAGTACCAAAAAAAAAAAAAAAAAGCCTGAAGCTTGAGATTGTCCTACCTCACCCCTCACCAAGAAAACATAGCCTAACATTAACATAAATTTCCAAGTCAAGAAATAAGGTGGGGAAAAAGCAAAAAAGAGAGGAGGAGAAGGGGGAGAGGAGAAGGGGGAGAGGAGAAGGGGGAGGGGGAAGAGGAAAAGGAAGAGGGAGAGAGGAGGAGGGTTTCTGTTTTCGCTCTTCCATCTCCTCTTAGGATTAACATTCCTCCTTCTAGAGGCAGTGGTCAGGAGACCCCAAGACCTTCCAGAGACCCCAAGGCCTTCTGGAGGCCCAAGGTCTTGGGGCTTGCTGGGACTGGCTCGTGGCTCCCAGGTCGTCCAGAGCTCACCATGGCCAGCAGCCAGCCTTTGCCCGTACTTGGCCCTGAACTGCCTGGCTAGGGAGCCTTGCCAGCCCTCCCTCCATTCTAGCCAGAGTCCAGTCCTGGGAGCCATGGCCCCCAGCAGAGAACGACAAGTCCCGATGATCCAGATGGTCCAAGGGCTGCCCCTGGCCTCCTCCCTGCTGCTGCTGCTGCTGCTCTGCTGTCTGTGGTTGTTGGGGGCTGGCCCAAGCTTGGCGCTGGACCTAGACCTGCTGCTTGGGACATTGGTAGGTGTACCGGCTGCTGACCTTCCCACTGGGCCACACTGCCCTCCTGGCCCTGCTGCTAAACCTGCTTTTCTTCCCTACTCTGGGCTGGTATCAGGAGAGCCACCTGGGCACTGTGTGCTACATCCATGCCTTAGCCCTAGGCCCCCTGGTCACTGTGCTGCTCTACCTGCTTCTGGTCAGCCTCGGGGTGACCAGGGCAGGGATCAGGGGCTGCGGCTACAAGCCCATCCATCTGGCTCTGCTGGTAGCACAGCACTGGAGACAGAGCAGGCTGCCTTGACGGGGGGGGGGGGGGGGGGGGGGGTCCCACCCCTGCTGCTGCTGGCCCTGATGCACCTTGTGAGCTCCAAGCCCCACTTCCTAATTCAGTTGTGCGGCCTCCTCACTGGCCTAGCCTAATCTGCTGGGGTCTTCCGCCAGCTGGAGCTCTCCAAGCACCAGCTCTAGGCCCTGCAGAGGGCTGGTATCTGCAGGGTGCTGGAGGGGAGCTGCTTGCTGTGTTTCATCCCAGCCCCAGGCACCCCGCTGGAGCTGCCAGTCCTTCACCCTGCTGCGTTGAGACATCTAGATCCTAGACCTCTTGAAATTTGGTACTGGGACTCTGGGCCCTACCTCCCCTGTCTCCTGGCCTGGGGGCTGGGTTCTCCTTGTTTGAAGAGGCCCCATTGTGGCATGCCCCCAGCGTCCCTCTGGAGACCCTACTCTGGAGCCAGAGAGATGCTGTGAACCATGAGCTGCTGCAGGCAGCCATTCACCCTTCCCTTCAGGACAAGCCCTTGCGTGCTATAGAGGAGCTGAGGTTCTCCAAGTTGTCTGTCTCTTCCCTAAGGCTACAGCAGCTGCAGCCCATGGGATTCTCCATGGGGCAGGCGGCTCACAGCCACAGAGCATGGAAGGGGCCATCTCGCTTCTAGTTGAGGGGCAGGTGGGCAATGCAGCCCAGGTGACCCCGGCGGACAGAAGTGAGCTCCCAGGGAGAGCCCCCTTCCACCTGCCCAGAAACAGGAGCCTGCCAGGCCTTAAAGAGCATTCCCCCTCCCACCATGGCTGCACTGGAGTGGGAACAGAGGGGGCAGCTTGTCCGTGTATGGGGTGCAGTGTCAAGGTGCAAGCTACTCTCAGAGGCCATCCGGATCAGCTCCCAGCAACACACACACACACACACACACACACACACACACACACACACACACATACACACACACAAACATCCCCCTGCCGAATAAATCCATTTCGTCTTTAAAAAAAAAAAGAAAGAAAGAAAGAAGAAAGAAAATGAGCAAAAAAAAAAAGAAAGAAAGAATAAAAGAAACTATTAAAAATGGTGACAGGGAAGATGAAGACACAAATTCAGAAGAAGACAGTATACTCCAAATACCTATAATCTAAGTCTCAAAGAAAAAAAAATATGAATTGGAAACATGCCCAATAAGAACTACTGGATTATTTTTAAAATCAGAGTGGAAGAGGAAAAACTTCAATCAACCATAAAGAAAACATTTAAATATCATGGAGCCACAGTCAGGATTACCAAAGATTTAGCAGCTACCACATTAAAAGAGCAGAAAGCTCAGAATATAATATTCCAGAAGACAAAAGAGCTGGCATTACAATCAAGAATAACCTACCCAGCAAAACTGAGTGTAATCTTTCAAGGAAAAAAAGTGAAATATTTAATGAAATGGAGGACTTTCAAGTAGTCCTAATGAAAAGAACAAAGTTGAATGGAAAATTTCACTTTGAAATATAAAACTTAAGAAAGCATAAAAAGGTAAACAAGAAAGCAAAATCATAGGAAGAAATCTTTCAATTTTTCCATTCTAATTTTCAACTCAATGAAGTTAAACAGCTTACTTTTCTTTTTTTTTTCTTTTTTAATTTTTTTTTTAATTTTTAACATGTGTTTTTAAAACTTTGGGTTACAAATTTTCTCCCTTCCTCCCTCCCCACCTACCCCCATTGAAAAGGCAAGCATCCTGATACAGGTTATAGATGTGTAGTCATGCAAAACACTTCCATAGTAGTCCTGTTGTGAAAAACTAAGTATATTTCCCTTCATCCTATCCTACCCCCCATTTATTCTAGTCTCTCTTTTGACCCTGTCCCTCCTCAGAAGTGTTTGCTTTTGATTATTTCCTCCCTCAATCTGCCCTCCCCTCTATCAAACACCTGCTCTTTTGTTCCCTTACCCCTTATTTTCCTGTAGAGTAAGATAGATTTTCATATCCCATTGTGTATGTTATTCCCTCCTTAAGCCAAATCCTATGAGAATAAGATTCACTCATTCCCTCTCACCTTCCCCCATTTCCCCTCCACTGTAAAAGCCTCTTCTTGTCTGTTTCATGTGAGATATTTTACCTCATTCTACTTCTCCCTTTCTCCTTCCCCCAGTATAATCTTTTCCCACCCCTTAATTTTATTTTCCAGATATCACCCCTTCATCTTCAACTCACCCTGTGTCCTCTATCTATCTATCTATCTATCTATCTATCTATCTATCTATCTATCTATCTATACAAACATAATTTTTCCCTTCCACTACCCTAATACTGACAAAGGACTCATAAGTTACAAATATCATCTCTCCATGCAGAAATGTAAACATTTAAACCTTAATAAGTCTCTTATGCTTTCTCTTTACTGTTTACCTCTTCCATGTTTCACTTCAGTCTTGTATTTGAAGGTCAACTTTTCTATTCAGCTCTGGTCTTTTCCACAGGAATGCTTGAAAGTCCTCTATTTCATTGAATGACCATTTTTTATTCTGAAGGATTATACTCAGTTTTGCTGGGTAGGTGATTCTAGGTTGTAGTCCTAATTCCTTTGCCTCTGGAATATCATACTCCATACCCTTCGAATCCTTAATGGAGAAGCTGCTAAATCTTGTGTTATCCTGATTGTGTTTCCACAATACTTGAATTGTTTCCTTCTGGCTGCTTGCAATGTCTTCTCCTTGACCTGGGAATTCTGGAATTTGGCTACAACATTCCTAGGAGTTTTCCTTTGGGGATCTCTTTCAGGAGGTGATCAGTGGATTCTTTCAATTTCTATTTTGCCCTCTGGTTCTAAAATATCAGGGAAGTTTTCCTTGATAATTTCTTGAAAGATGATGTCTAGGCACTTTTTTTAATCATGGCTTTCTGGTAGTCCAATAATTTTTAAGTTCTTTCTCCTGGATCTATTTTCCAGGTCAGTTGTTTTTCCAATGAGATATTTCACATTCTCTTCTATTTTTTCATTCCTTTTGATTAGTGTTACAGTATCTTGATTTCTCAAATTCTCACTAGCTTCCAATTTCTCCATTCTAATTTTTAAGGAAGTATTTTCTCCAGTAATCTTTTGGATTTCCTTTTCCATTTGGTTAATTTTGCTTTTAAGGGCATTCTTCTCCTCATTGACTTTTTGGACCTCTTTGTCATTTGGGTTAGGCTATTTTTTAAGGTGTTATTTTCTTCAGTATTTTTTTGGGTCTCCTTTAGCATCACTCTCAATTTTTCCTCTACTTCTCTTACTTGCTTCTCAAAATCCTTTTTGAGCTCTCCCATGGCCTGGGACCAACTCATATATTTCTTGGAGGTTTTGGATGTAGGAGCTTTGGCTTCGTTGTCTTCTGGTTGTATGTTTTGCTCTTCATTGTCATCAAAGTAAGATAATATAGTCTGACTCTTTTTGTGCTGCTTGCTCATAATCCCAGCTAATTACCTGAGTTATAAACACTTTGTTAAGGTAGGAGTCTGTTTCAAGTGTGGAGAATGTACTGTCTCAAGCTTCAGGGGTTTTGTGCAGCTGTGTGCAGAGATACTTCTAGGGACCTGTATATTTTTAGTTCTTCCAAGGTGGTATGATCAAGGGAGAGGTGTTAACTCCTTTCTTGGGCTGTGCTTTGGTCTATGAGCACTCTTTTCTGTCTTGGAACTGTGAGGAGGGTTTCCTGTCCACAGCCACTACAAGTTCCATCACGCCAGCGCTCCTCCTTGCCCCAGGACTGCCACCCAGAACTGTGACCCAGATCCAAGCACGGGCAAAGCAAGAAACTCCTGCACCAGCAGAGAGAGCCCTGCAATCCCCCTCTGATCTGCCACTCAATTCCCCCTCAGTCTGTTGGCTGGAAGCTCTGGAGGCAGCTGCTGACCCCCCCCCCACGCTCAGGTACTGGAGCTGAGACCACAGGCTTTTCTCTCTCACCGTAGACACAGACTTTTCCCTATTGACCTTCTAAGTTGTCTTTGGTGTTCATGGGTTGAGAAGTCTGGAAACTGTCACAGGTGCCCGCAATTCAGTCCTCTGATGCTTGCTCCAGGGTCTCTGAGGCCTGCGTACCCATGCCAAATTGTTCTCCTCTCCCACCCCAGCGCAATATACCTTTCTGATCAACTATCCAGGCATCTTGGGGTGGAAATTTGTTTTGCTCTGTCTTTTTGAGGGTTCTAGTGGGTTCTGCTACTTCAGAATTTGTTTAGAGCCATTTTTTATAGGTATTTGGAGAGGTTTGGGGGAGAGCTCAAGCAAGTCACTGCTTTTACTCCGCCATCTTAGTTTACTTTTCTATATGAGAAGATGAGACAAGTATCTTTTGAAACTTTAACATTATTAGGACATTTAGAAAAATTCTACATAGAAATAAGGTGTGTGAACCATTTTGTTATGTTGGGATGATATAAAAATGGATAGGCAAAAGGAAAAGATACTCAAGTAGAAGAGGGAAGGGAGAGGAAGAATGGGAAAACTTATCTAACAAAACAGGAATGGAAGGGGAGTGGAAATACATAGAGTGGAGAGGAAAATAGTGTGGGGGGTGCAATAACATAAATGTGTGTATGCACATACATACATAAACATACTCAATTGGTAATAGAAATCTATGTTACCCAACAGGAAAGTAGGATGAGAAAGGGACAAGAGGAAGGGGTGGGGGAATGAAAGGGAAGGAATTTAAAAGAAGCCAGTAGTCAGAAGCAAAACAGACTTAAGTAAAGGGGCAGGATACAAAAAAAGAGAGAGAAGGATAAGCAAAGAGAATCAGATGAAGGTAAGTGCACAGTTAGAAATCATAAGTGTGAATGTGAGTGGGATGAATTTACCCATAAAATGGAAATGGATAGAAGGATGGATTAGAAAGCAGAACCCAACTACATGTTGTTTGCAAGAAATACATTTGAAATAGAGAGACACATAGAATTAAAGTAAGAGGCTCAAGAAGAATCTATTATCCTCACGCTAAAGTAGGAGAGAGAGAGACAGAGAGACAGAGAGACAGAGACAGAGACAGAGAAAGCAGGAATAGCAATCATGAAAAGCAAAAATAGACCTAATTAAAGAGAAAATCAGGGAAACTATGTCTTGCTAAAAGGAACCATAAACAATGAATATAAACTAAATATATATGCACCAAATGGTGGAGCATCCACATTCTTAAGAGTAATATTAAATGGATTACAGGAGGAATAGACAGTAAAACTATATCAGTAGAGGACCTCAATCTTTCCCTCTCAGAATTAGATAAATCTAATAAGAATCAAATAAGAAAGAAGGTAAAGAGGTGAATAGAATTTTAGAAAAGTTGGATATGATAGACCTCAAGAAAAAATTGAATGGCAATAGAAAGGAATAAAATTTTTTCTTGGCTCTATATGGTACCTTCATAAAAATTAACCATGTATTAGGGCATGAAAACCTCAGAAGCAAATGCAGAAAAGAAGAAATATTAAATGCATGCTTTTCAGACCAAAAAGCAATAAATATTACATTGAATAAATGTCTGTGGAAGTATAAATTAAAAGTTAATTGTAAGCTAAACAATTTGATGCTAAAGAATGAATGGGTCAAAGAACAAATTATAGAAACAAACAAGAATTTCATTAAAGAGAATGACAACAAAGAGACAGCATTCCAAAATTTGTGACTTTCAGTCAAAGCAATACTTGGGGGAAATTTTATATCTCCCAATACTGAAAGATAGAGAGAGAGAGAGAGAGAGAGAATCAATGAATTGAGAATGCAAGGAAATAAAACTAGAAAAGAACAGATTAAAAATCTCTAATTAAATACCAAAATATATAAATCATCAAAATAAATGACATATTAATACAATTGAAAATAAAAAGTCATTGAACTAATAAAATTCAGGGTTGGTTTTATGAAAAAACAATAAAATGGATAAACCATTGATTAATTCAATTTAAAAATAGAGAACCAAATTATAAAAAATGAAAAGGGAATATGCAAAACCAATGAAGAAGAAATTAAAGGAGTTATTAGGAGTTATTTTGCCCAATGATATGCAAGTAAAACTGACAACATAAGTTAAAAGGATGAATATTTACAAAAATATAAACTGGATATATTAAAAGGAAAAAAAGGAATACTTAAATAATCCCATTTTAGAAAAGTAAATTGAATAAGCCAGCAATGAGCTCCCTAAGAAAAAAATTTGCAAGACCAGATGGATTCAAAAGTGAGGCCAGATGGATACACAAGTGAATTCTACCAAATATTTAAGGAACAATTAATTCTAATACTATATAAACTTTTTTGGAAAAAAAAATAAAGAAGAAATCCTACTCAATTCTTATTATGACACAAATATAGTTTTGATACCTAAACGAAGGAGAACAAAAACATAGAAAGACAACTGTAGACCAGTATCTTTAATGAATATTGATGCAAACATTTTAACCAAAATACTAGCAAGGAGATTATAGCAGTACATCACAAAGATCATACACTATGTCCAGGAAGGATTTATACCAGGAATGCAGGGCTGGGTCAATATTAGGACAACTATCAAGGTAATTGACCATATCAATAACCAAAACACTAGAAATTATATGATTATATCAATAGATACGGAAAAAGTATTTGAGAAAATACAATATTCATTACAATTAAAAATGCTAGAAAGCATAGGAATCAATGGAAGCTTTCTTAAAATGATATGTATTATCCATCTAAAATTAAGAGCAAGGATTGTCTATAATGAGGATAAAACTTGAAAACCTTGCCAATAACATTAGACATGAAGCAATATATATTCAATATTATACTAGAAATGCTAGTTATGACAATAAGATAAGAAAATAAATTGAAGAAATAAAAATAGACAATGGAGAAAGAAAATTTTACTCTTTACAGGTGACATGATGGTATATTTAGAGAATCCTAGAGGATCAACTGAAAAACTATTTGAAATAATTAACAATTTTAGCAATTGCAGCATATAAAAAAACACATATGTCATCAAGATTTCTATATATTACCAACAAAGCTCAGCAGTAAAAGGTAGAAAGAGAAACCTTATCTAAAATACCTGTAGACACCAGTGAAGAGAAGATTAAAATAATAATTAGGAACTATTTTGCCCAACTGTATGTCAATAAATTTGACAACTTTGTGAAATCAATGAATATTTGCAAAAATATAAATTGCCCAGATTAACAGAAGAGGAAGTAAAATACTTAAGTAACCCCATCTCAGAAAAAGAAATTGACCAAGCCATCTATGAACTCACTAGGAAAAAATCTGCAGGGCCAAATGGATTTACAAGCAAATTCTATAAAACATTCAAAGAATAATTAAATCCAATGCTATGTAGACTATTTGGGAAAATAGGCAAAAAAAAGAGTCTTACCAAATTCTTTTTACAATAAAAATATGGTGCTGATACCTAAACCTGAAAGTGTCAAAACAGAAACAGAATATTATAGACCAATTTCCCTAATGAATGTACATGCAAACATTTTAAATAAAATATTAGCAAATAGATTACAGTAACTTATGATGAGAATAATACACTATGACCAGGTAGGATTTATACCAGTAATCTAGGGTTAGTTCAATACTGAGAAAAACATCAACCAAAAAGCTAACAGAAACCATATGATTATCTCAATCAAAAAAAACAAAAACATTCCTGTTAAAAACACTAGAGAGCATAAGAATAAATGGAGGCTTTCTTAAAATGATAAGTAGCATCTACCTAAAACCTTCAGCAAGCATCATATGTGATGGGGATAAGCTAGAAGCATTTACAATAAGATCAGGGGTGAAACAAGAATGTCCATTATCACCACTGTTATTCAATATGGTACTAGAAAGGATAGCTTTAGCAATAAGAGAAGAAAAAAAAATTGAATGCATTTGAATAGGCAAAGAAACAAAACTATCACTCTTTGCAGATGATATGATGATATACTTAGAGAATCCTAGAAAATCAAGTAAAAAAGCTACTTGAAATAATAAACAACTTTAACAAAGTTGTAGGACATAAAATAAACTCACATAAATCATCAGCATTTCTACATATTACCAACAAAACCCAACAGCAAGAGATAGAGAAATTCCATTTAAAGTTACTGTAGATATTATAAAATATTTAGGAGTCTACCTGCTGAAAAAAACCCAGGAACTATATGAACACAATTACAAAACACTTTTCACACAAAAAAAGTCAGATCTACATAATTGAAAAAAACATCAGTTGTTCATGTGAAAACTAATATAATAAAAATGAAAGTTCTCTCTAAATTAACTTACTTATTCAGTTCCATACCAAACAACCAAAAATTATTTTATAGAACTAAAACTTTATAACAAAATTCATCTGGAAGAACAAAAGGTCCAGAATATGAAGGGAACTCTCCCAAACAATCCTCCAAACAACGTCGAATAACACCTCAGAATGAATTCTGGTGCAGCAGAGCACACAAAAGGATGAGGTGAAACAATTTACAGCCCAAGACAACTTAAAAGGTTGGCAAGAAAGGTCACTTACACCAGGGTGAGAGTGGGGCACAGTCTAGCACAGGGTGTGCCAATACAAGCCATCCCAGCAAGCCAGTGGAAGATCTTTGGGGTGACTTAATCAACAAGGACAGGGGTGGCTTCAAGGGCTCTCAGCCCACAGATTGTAAGAGGGTTTTACAACGGGTCAGAAAATTATAGGGTTCTCTTTCCTGGCACTGTGTACAGGACTCTCTTACATTGTCATACTTGGATCCAGGTTTCAGTCTTGGGCACAGCTCCAGGGTGAGGAGGAGCACTAGCACAGCACAACATGTGGCTGCAAGGGTACAGGGACCATGGTCACAATTCCAAGGTCAAAAAGAATGTTTGTGGTTGCTCACAGACCAGAGCACAAGACAGGAGAGTAGTAAATACAACTTTACTTAGAGCATATCACATTGGAACAACTGAAAATTTACAGACTCTCAGAGCAAACTCTGAAAACAGCAGCACAAAAAATCTGAAGCTTGGGAAAGTGCCCCTTCCAATATAGAAGCAGAGATCAACCCTTTGACCCAGCAATACCATTTCCAGGTCTATAACCCAAAGAGATCAAAGAAAAGGAAAGTGATCAGTTCACACAAAAATATTTATTACAGCTCTTTTTGTGGTGGCAAAAATTTGGAAGTTGAGGGGATGCCCTTCAGCTGGAAAATGACTGAACAAGTTGTAGTATATGAATACAATGGTATACTATTGTGCTGTAAGAAATGATGAGCAGGCAGACTTCAGAAAAACCTGGAAAGACTTATATGAATTGATGCTGAGTGAAGTGAGCAGAATCAGGAGACCATTGTACACAATAACAACCATGTTGTCTGATGACTGACTTTTATAAACTTGGCTCTTCTCAGAAATGCAAGAATCTAAGACAACTCCAAAAGAGTCATCATGGAAATGCTATCCACATCCAGAGAAAGAACTATGGAGTCTGAATACAGATCAAAGCATATTATTTGTTCTCTCTCTCTCTGTCTCTCTCTCTGTCTCTCTCTCTGTCTCTCTCTGTCTCTCTCTCTCTCTTCTTTCTCATGGTTTCTCCCATTGGTTCTAATTCTTTACGATATGACCAATGTGAAAATAGGTTTTATATGAATGTATATGTATAGCCTATATCAAATTGCACCTTGGGGTGGGAGGATGGGATGGGGAGAAAATTTGGAGCTCAAAATCTTATGTAAGTGAATGTTGAAAACTAAAATTAAATAAAATTTTTAAAATAATCCTTTAAAAATTAGAATTGGGCAAATGGAAATTATTTCTAGGAGATATCAAGAAACAATAAAACAAAGTCTAAAGAATGAAAAAATAGAAGAAAATATTTTACATCTCATTGGAAATACAACTGACCTGGAAAATAGATATAATTTATGAAATATTGCACTATATGAAAGCCATGATCCAAAAATATTCTAGACATCATATTTTAAGAAATTATCAAGGAAAACTGTCTTGATATTCTAGAATGAAAGGGTAAATTAGAAATAGAGAGAATCCACCAATCACCTCCTGAAAGAGATCTTAAAATGAAAACTCCCAGGAACAGTATTGACAAAGCTCCCACGTCAAGGAGAAAATATTACAAGCAGGAAGAAAGAAATAATTCAAATATCATGGTTTCACAGTCAGTATAACACAAGATTTAGCAGATTCTACATTAAAGGATCAGAGAACTTGGAATATGCTATTCCAGAGGGCAAAGGAGCTATGATTACAACTAAGAATCACCTACCCAGCAGAACTGAGTATAGTCCTCCAAGGGAAAAATGGACATTCGATGAAATAGGAAAAGGAGTGGGGGAACATTAAATATTTGATTAAATAGAGGAATCTCAAGTATTTTTGATGAAAAGACCAAAGATGAATTGAAAATTTGACATTCTAATAGAAGACTCAAGAGAGACATAAAAAGAAAAAAGGAAAGAGAAATCATAAGGGATTCATTGAGGTTAAACTGCTTACATTACTACATGGTAAGACAATACTCACAGTTCTTAAGAACTTTGTCATCATTAGGGCAGTTTAGAAGGATTATACATAGAGGGCAAATATGTGAATTGAATATGATGGGATGATATATTAAAAATAAAATTAAGGGTTAAGAAAGAGGAATGTACTAGAAGAGGAAAGGTAAAGGAAAAGGTATTACACATAAAGAAAGCACAAAAGAACTTCTACAGTGGAGGAGAAGATGGGGAATATGGAGTAGAGTGACTGAATGTAACTCTCAGTAAAATTAGCTCAAAGAGGGAATAATACACATACTCAGTTTGATCTGGAAACCTATCTTACATTACAGCAAAGAGGGGAAGGAGATAAGAGAGGGGAAGGTTGATAGAAAATAGGATGGACTGAGGAAGGCAATAGTCATAAGCAAAACACTTTTCAGGATGAACAAGGTGAAATTAGAGAGAGAATAGGGTAAACATAGGAAATAGGATGAAGAAAAATGCACAGTAGTCATAAATATGAAAAAAATTACCAGTTTCTCTGATAAAGGCCTCATTTCTCAAATATTTATATAGAACTGAGGCAAATTAAAAAAAAAAATAAGAGGCAATCCTTCATTGATAAATGGCCAAAAGATATTAACAGGTAGTTTTCAAATTAAATAATCAGAGCTATTTACAGTAATATGAAAAAATGTTCTAATCACTATTGACTAGAGAAATACAAATTTTTAAAAAGCTCAGAGGTACCCTACTACACCTTTCAGATTAGCTCATATAACAGAAAAAGTAAGTGACAAATGTTGGAGAATATGTAGGAAAATTGAGACACTAATTTATTGTCGGTGGAGCTGTGAACTAATCCAACCATCCTGGAGAATAATTTGGAACTATGGTCAAGGGTTTATAAAACTATGCATACTCTTTGACCCAGAAATACCTCTACTAGGTCTATATCCCAAAGAAATCAAAGAAAAGGAAAAAGTGACCAATTATCACAAAAATATGTATAGCATCTCTTTTAGTGGTGGCAAAGAATTGGAAATTGAGGGGATGCCCATGAATTGGGGAGTGGCTGAATTAGTGGTGGAATATGACTGCAATGGAATGTTATTGTATTATAAGAAATGACAAGCAAAATGTTTCCAGAAAAATCTCAACAGACTTTCATGAACTGATGCAAAGTGAAGTGAACATAACCAGAAGAACATCGTCCACAGAAATAGCAATTTGTATGAAGAGCAACTGTGAATGACTTAGCTATTTTCAGTGATACAATCATTCAAAACAATTCTGAAGAACTTATGATGAAAATTGATATCTGCCTGATACATCAAAAGGCCCTTTGTGGGAAAGAACTCACTTTTTGACAAAAATTGCTAGGAAAACTGTAAAGTACTTTTGCAGATACTAAGCATAGGTTGACATTACATTGTATACCAAGGTAAGTAAAATTAGATAAATGATTTAGACCTGAAGTAAATTTGGGGAGCATGGAAAAATTATCTGTTACTTTTATTATGGATAAGGGAAGAGTTTAATACCAAACAAGATATAGAAAGCATCACAGGATATAAAACAGACAGTTTTGATCTCACAAAATTAAATAGCTTTTACACAAATAAAACTAATACAGCCAAAATTAGATGGGAAATAGAAAACTGGGGGGGGGAATTATAGCAAGTTTCTCTAATGAAGATCTCATTTCTCAAATACATAAGGAACTGAGCAAAATTTATAAAAATAAGAGCCATTCCCAAGATAATAAATGATTAAAGGATAGAACCATACTGTTTTCATAAGAAGAAAAAAAAAGGAAAGCTATCAATAATCACATGCAATTATTACAGAATATAGAAATGTAAATTAGGAAAACTCTGAGATACCATTTTGTACCTGTAAGATTTAGTAACATTAAAGAAAAGAAAAATGGCAAATGCTGGAGGGAATATAAAAAAATTGGGACACCAACGTGCCGTTAGTAAAGTTTTGAACTTATTTCAACCATTCTAGAGAACGATTTGGAACTGTGCCCACAAGGTTACAAAACTGTGTAAACTCTGTGACCTAGAAGCTGCACTATTAAGTCTGTGTCTCAAAGACATCAAAGAAAAGAGAAAATGGCCCATTTGTACAAAATATTTACAGCAGCTTTTTTGTTCATAATTATCAATTGCGGAATGGCTGAAGTAGTTGGAGTATATGACTATGATGAAATACTATGGCACTATAAGAAATGATGAGCAGGATGGTTTTTAGAAAAGCCTGGGAAGACTTATATGAACTCAAACAAAGTACAGTGAATCAAACCGGGAGAATACCGTTCTCCGGGAAGATCAATATTCTAAGAATGATCAACTGTGAAAGACTTAGCTACTCTGATCAAGACAAATGAACCAAGACAATTCCAAAGACCCATGATGAAAAATGCTTTTCATGTTCAGAGAGAAACCTGAAGAACTCTGAATGTAGATTGAAACATCTTTTTTAACTCTATTTTTATTGTTTTCTTTTGCAACATGGCTAATACTGAAGTGTGGTTCACATGACTCACATGTATAAATAATATGAAACTGTTTGCCTTCTCAATGAGGGGTTAAGAGAAGAAGAGAGAATTTGAAACTCAAAAATTAAAAAAAAATTTGTTAATTTCTTACATGTAATTGGGAAATATTTAATGAAATAAATAAAAATAATTTAAAAAAATAAAAAAGCAAGACTGCAGGATGTATAGATAGTCAAAACAAAGAATTAGAGATGAAGAGTAAATATAATTTTTAACAAATGTACTTTTCTAAATAGGAGCCAAATAGAAATACTGAGAGGAACTCTTAGAAATTGTAAATTTTTTTGTAGCATGTAGGGAAATGCCCTTTTGAAGGAAAGAAAGAAGAAAAGAATTAATGAAAGAAAGAATGAGAAAGGAGAAAGAAAGAAAAGAAGGAAGAAAGGGAGGAAGGGAGGGAGGAATGTAGAAAAGAAGGAAGAAAGGTAAGAAGGAAGGTAGAAAGGTAGGAAGGAAAGAATGAAGGAAGGAAGGAAAAGTGGAAGGAAAGAAGGAAGGGAGGAAGCAAGAAAAAGAAATATTATTCTTTGCAAAGATTGTTTTAGGGGGGAGTAATAAAATCATGGAAATTATAATCTTGACTAGGAGAAAAATATTGACCAGGATTCTGGCACTGTGAATTTATTTATATTTCAATGTTTTTGAGCTATGCAGCTATATGAATTTTAGTAGCCTTGATAATTGGCTGAATCCATTCTAACACTATTCCAAATAATTATCAAGCTTGGAGTTTTATTTTAATTCAATGATTTTTTCATACTATACACATCTTGAAGTGCCATTAAGTCTCTTTGATGCCTGCAAAATAATAGCTATTTAATCTTTTAATTGCATTAAATATCACACATCCACTTGCCTTAACTCACTAAATGCCACCACCTAAGCTGTAAACCAAAATGATTGACATGCAGCATTTAGATGAGTAAATTAAAACATTTTTACTGAGTTGACAGATCAATTCCTAGAAAATCAAAGGGAATGACAATGTGATGGGCATTTGATATAACAGAAAGATACACCACACCCAGTGGTCTTTGTCTCTCATGCAACTTAGCCAATGGCCAGTACATCCAGATTTTAGTGAGCACTTTAGTTGGTATTTGAAGGTGAGATTATGTCTTCTTACAAGACTAAAATGTCAAATGTGATTTAAATGTTTTTAAGTGTTGCTTAGCAACTGAAAACATGCATATGTGAGGGCTTTGAGAGAGACACAATCACAAGAAGTATATCATTTGGGAGAAAAATATAGTAGCAATAACATAGTCAAGGCAATTACAATTATGATTTGAAAAGAAAAGTGGTCCACATCTGTTAACAAAGGCAGGATAATACAATATTGTTTTATGGAAATTAAAAAGCCAAAATGATAGCTGCATGCATGACCATTCTAAAAGCAAATTGTTTAAATAAAATAACACTAATTCTAAGCAACACTTAATCATATTATTTTCAAATCATGACCAAACTACTTCATTTTTCATTCAAACTTCAAACAAGAAAATATCTTGGACAATGTCTATTCTGTACATGGAAATTGATAGAACAAGGTTGTGCATCATTTTTGGCATCCCAGTGCCATTCTGTTCAATGATCTTTTTTCATAGCCCTTATATTGCAGTGGAAAGGTATACTTTCAGATTGTGCTAGGTAAATCTACCACGAACCTAGAAAATGTTAAGGGAAATCAAACCTTTAGGCTATCATTCTATAAAGGAACTATGTAACAGTATTATTTAGTAATAGTTCTTATTTAGTAATAGTATTTAAATGCTTGCTTTAACAGAGAGAAAAGAGAAATTCATTAAAAATTATTAAAAAGTAAACTTCTTATTCATCTTAAAATGAATACCGTGAAAAATAAGAAAACTGAAAGTAAGAAAATTTAGTGAAAATGTGTCAAAAAACCTCTCATTTCCTATTTAAATAATTCAGAATATATGAAGATTTATTTTTCAAGGTAATATTGATGTTTACAATTTTAAAGAAGTTTAAACAAATATATACTGAAGGTTTTTAAAATTCTTTTTAATTTAGATATTTTGAATGTCCAGATAGATCTTCATAATAACACAAAAATGCAATATCAGTAACTCTTTCTTATACATAATGATTGTAAGTTTCTTAAAGAAAAACAGCATACTATCCAATTCATGTTTATATCTGCCTCTGAACCTAATGCAACACATTACACATAATACACATTAAAAGAGGAGGAAAAAAAGTTTGTTTTAATTGAATAACTTTGATTTTTAAGCAACTTTTATAAAATAGCTTTTATTAAGAACATTTCTTTAAACGTCTTCATAATAATAATTTATGCTTATTGAGTATTTTATAGTTCTTCATGTACTTTTATCATCATCCCATTATGAGTTGGATTGTACAAATATTTCTTCATATTTTACAGTTAAAGAAAGTGCCTATAATTTCAGCTAGTAACTGGTAGAGCCACATTTCAGAAACAGGTCTTTTGACTTGTATAGATCGTAAGAGCATAGATTGAGAGTCAAAAGGGACCTTAAAGGTCATCTAATTCAATCTCTTAACTTGACAGATGAAATAAAACTGAGGCTGAGAAAAGCTTTATTTTTTATATTTGTAATATTATCCCCAGGATCTAGTACAATTTCGGATACGTAATTGACACTTAATAAAATCACCTAGGTGGTTCAATGAATAGAGCACTGGCCCTAGAGTCAGAAAGACCTGAGTTCAAATCTGTCCTCAGACACTTCAATAACTATGTGACCCTAGGCAAGTCTTAACTCTGTTTACCTCTGTTCCTCATCTGTAAAAAGAGCTGGAGAAGGAAATGGCAAACCACTACAGTACTTTTGCAGAGAAAATCCCAAATGGATTGTGAAGAGTCATACATGACTGAAACAACTGAACAACAACAACAACAAGATTTTTAATTGACTGATTGCCCAACATTATATTGGCAATACGTGGCAGAGCTAGTATCAGAACTTAGGTCCTCTAGTTTTGAAATAAGTGCTCATTACATTATATGACACAAATCCTGTTTTCTTTTTACTATGACAGATATTCTAAATACAAATTTGTTTTCACCCTCAGGCCAAAATAAACAAAAAATAAACATTAAACTTAAAGTTAATATTTGTACTTAAGAGGAAGCTAGGTGGCACAGTAGTTAGAGTGCTATGCCCAGAGTCAGGAAGACTTGAATTCAATTCCAGCCTTAAAAACAGACATACCATTTGGGTAATCTTGAGCAAGTAACTTATCTCTTCTTACCTCAGTTTCCTTTGCATAAATGTGCATAATAATAACTCCTGCTAAAAATGATAATTTTTATGAAGTGTTTTGTAAACTTGAAATGCCATATAAACAGTAGTAGTAGTAGTAGTAGTAGTAGTAGTAGTAGTAGTAGTAGTAGTCATTTGATATCATGTAAGCTAAATGTATCAATTATATCATATCTCTTAAAAAGGTAAAATAGTAAAGCAAAAGGATCATGCCAGATGATGCCTGTAATACCTAGATATTCATGTATGGTCAAACATAGCACAACAGCCAAAATTATTTAAAAAATATGAATGCAACATATTTATTCATTAAGAATGCCCATCAGAATACTCCAAAGGAAAGTGGTTTCTTTTCAGATGGTGAGATCCTCCTGATGCTTCTGTTTGCACGTGATACTATGCTGATTGCCTTCTGTATGAATACCATGTTCATTTCAAAGAATTCAGTCTAATTATCTACACAAGAAGAAATAAGTGAATGAAGAACGCCTATTTTCTAGACTATGTTATGTAGTTGAATGGCAATTATTGATTTACCAGATATTAATGGTCACGTTGGCTCAGAGTTAAACAGGATTGGGATAGATTCCTTTACAAAATAGTACAGACTTTCTAATTATTCCAATATTCAAATAATTCATAGATGATTTTAATATAAATGTACCTCACATGAAGCTATATGAGAACAAGTCATCTGATATCCTAGTTTCTTAAGAATTATAATTGGAGAGAGGATTTTGGAAAGATGGCAGAGTGGGTCAGAAAATTCCAAGTTCTCCAGATTTATTCCACAAACAAGATGAAAATAGTGTCTCAGGAATTTTTACCTTCCAAACAGTGTCGGGGGAAAGGACTGTGCTCGAGTCCCCTGGGTGCTTGGAGGGCCCCTGGAGGGTGTGATTCTCCCCTAGGGTCTCCCCAAAGCCTGAGGGGGGAAGAATAGAGCTTCGGTGTGAGGGCAGGCATTTATCTGTTTACACTCCCCACCATGAAAGGCTGCATTTGAACCCATGAATGAACAGCTACTGCGGAGGCCGAGGCTGGTCATCGTGGGAGTCAGCGAGTGACATTGGGGAACCCCAAGTGCCTGCGCGCTGGGCCCGGAAGTCGACTTTCCATCTCCCACCTCCGTGCCTTTGCCCAGGCAGCCACGCCACTGTCCCTGTGTTACTTTATCTGGGGTCCCACAGCTGCCAGCTCTTTGCAAGAGCAGAAGAGGGATTGCACTCCAACCTTGCTCCATTTCTGCCTACATGGGCCTCTGTGGCTCCCCTAAAAGGGAGCCCAACATTATATTGGCAATACGTGGCAGAGCCAGTATCAGAACTTAGGTCCTCTAGTTCTGAAACAAGTGTTCATTACATTATATGACACAAATCCTGTTTTCTTTTTACTGTGACAGATGTCCTAAATACACAGGAAGTGAAGGATTTTCTGAGCCAGTCATGCCATGTTTCCCAGGTGGCCGGAGTTGCCTTCATTCAAGGACTACATGAGACTCAGAGGGCTGGTGACTGTCAGGAGGAGATGGGCCCCGCTGAATGTCTGGCTTATTAAAAGTTTCCTGTGTGCCTATGCCAGCAAAAAGATAGGGCGTCTGCTCTCAAGGAACTTAGATTCTCATTGGGGGAAGGAAGGGGGAAGGACCCAGTGCTGAGATGGGGTGGAGCTGGGAGAGAGGGTGGACCTGAGCACATCCTCAAAATGGCGCCCCTGGGGCCGAGGAATGCTCCAGGTGAGAAGGCAGCTGAGGCACCGCACCTGAGAAGGCACCTCCTGCCCTCACCTGGTGTTTGGATGCGTCTTAAACCAGGACAGGCTCAGAAGAGGCACTCATCACTGCACTGTGTGGCCTAAGGTCCTTGCAACAACTCCTGGGTGGGAGGGATCATCGGCTCCCAGGTCGTTTTTGTTCAATATTTCTTCCCTATTGTGGAAGAAGAAGGTGGTTTCTTAAAAAAGCCGATCGATCGCTCCTCTTGGAATTCACCCTCCCATAGAACTCCAGGCAGGAAATGTGGGAATGACTTACAGAAACTTGGACCTTTCCCATCCCAATTCTGGAAGCAGTGACCAATGAGGCCATTCCAATGGATCCTGTGAGAGGTGATAAGGGATGAATTAAGGTGTAGAATGTATGAGTGGACAGGTGTTGCAGTACGACAACTGGGGAGATGCAGAGATAAGGACAAGGCAGAGGGCTGGACACCATACGGTTCTGGCCTGGAAGAGTCAGGATCAGAATGCCAAATTTAATTTGAACCCTGATTTAGACTCAAGGATGAAGTCTCTATCCATACTTTTTTGTTTGGGTTTTTTTTCCCCATTGTTGTTGAAAACAGAATGAAGGGGATGTGGCAGATGAGGAGGATAATCTCTAGCTAGACTTGGCCATGCCTCATTCTGGAAGCAGGCATTTCTGATCGCCATATGGTCCCCACCAGGAATGAGACAATGCTTGAGGAAAAAGCATTCCTCAGGCCCAGAACTTGTGAGGTGTGTGAGATGGAGCTTCAAGAGTCTCTGGGTCCTGACATAAGGCCCCTCAGTGTGATGGAGACCCCAAATACCAGTCATTCTTACTTCCCATTAGAGGCCTGGAAATGTGTATTCATAGGATCAACATGAAGAAATCTTAAGGAGAGGTGATATGGGATAATGAAGAGTGATGAATTTGATGACCTCAGTTCAGATCCTGGCTCTTCTGTAGTAGCTGTGTGGCCTTAGCTAAGACACTTCACTCCTCTGGGACTCAGTTTTCTCATGAGTAAAATGAGGGTGTTGGACTAAAAGACCACCATTGTCTCTTCCAGCTCTAAAACCATATGAGATATATCAGTCTAATTCTTATCAATTTGTAAAACAGTTATTATGAGCCTGCTGTGGGAAAGGCCTCAGCTCTGTGCTGGAGATGTAAAGAGAAACAGGCTTTGTCTTCAAAGGGTTTACACCGTAATAGGAGATATAAGATAAGTACCTAAATAAGTAAGGTACAAAGCAGGATGTGGTAAGAACTCTTGTTTGAGGGCAGGGCCAGTCCCTAATGCAGGCTCTGTAAGGAGTGACACTTGCTATCTGTCTCAGGTGGAGATGGCTGGTCTACAGTGGGATGAGGATAGTGGGGAATTATAGAGGAATCTAGAGCAGAATGTAAGGGAGCAGATTTGCTCTGCCATAATTGTGCCAATTGTAGGGTGCCATACCCTCCAAGAGAGTACTGAGATACTAAAGAACGAAGGGCTCGTAAGAGCTTGGTTATGAATAGGTTTTATTAGAGTTAAATAGGTTGATTGGGTTGTTTAAGGGAGTTTACTCACAAGATCAGTCGTCATGGGTGGCAACAAGACAAAGTAACATTGTGGATCCTTGCACCAACCCCAGGCCAGATATTGTATAAACACAGAACAAAGAAGGCATGGTGCCAGAGATGGTTTAGGGTCATGTGCAAGTGTTCCCATGGAATAGTTGGAGCTGGTTTTGCTGTTTATGTTTACTCAAGGTAGTTTACATTCTCTGAGACTCAAGGTCATGTTCCTGGGCTCTGGCTACCACTATACCACCCCTCGTGACCTGCTTATATAATTTTTCTGATAGTATCTTTCACGAAGTTTCCTGAGTAACACACGGGTGGGTTTGTTAACATGAAGGAAGCAGAGGAGCCTACCAGTGAGTTACGCTGGAAGCGCAATCCACAGCAGCAATACAAGCTCAATAGGAAAAGAACATGACCAATAAGAAAACTACCACAATTGTTCCAATTTCCTTCCATCCCACCCCTAGGGAAGTGAAGGAAGAATCAGTGGCCTTTGGGGATTAGTGGCAGAACTGAACCTCTGAACTTAACTCAGTGAAGGCCAGATGAATTTCTGGAGCAAGTTCAGAGACAAAGAAACATGGCTTGGGCAATTTTACAACATATTGGGGTGACACAGAATGTTACAAGAATCAATTACAAAGTGGAATCAGAATCACTTGATTTTTCTCAATTTTTCTTTTTTTGTCAATGGGTAACTTGTCATAGTTTTTCCTGATAAGTTAATGTAAGAACAACAAGAATGATTAATCATAGTATAAACCATGGTAAGAATATATAAAACCATGGACTAATTTTAGAGGGGAGATTTACATGTCACCAAGATAACTGACAGAACTCCATATACAGATAGAGTATAGCAAAAAATCAAAATAGTACAATAACAGCCACCAACCCATTCTCAATGTCCATTTAATCAGCACATTTCATCTTGGATCTCAAATGTACTGTGTAGTTGTCTGGTCTCTGGAAACATCTTTTCTTGGTCATTCTAGGATAGGTCTCTTCTTTTGCAGTTTTACTTCTCTGGTTCTAAGTTACTTGTAGAGACTCTTTAGATGTTCCTGCTAAAATCTTTCACAAAACAGATCTCAATACAAGTTAGTATAGACTCTCAAATTGTATTTCTCGAGTAACTAGTTCATGTGGTGAAAACAACCGGAACCTTATGGTTTTGATCTTATCAACAAAAGTGCTAGAAGGGAAACATCAAATTAAGAACCCCTAATTCACTTGAAACTTTGGAGAATTTAGGTTTTTACATGCACCATTAGAATAATTTACATTTGACATGTGATTGTCTGATCTTGTTCCTTTCTCAAAAATTTTCCACTCAAGTTAATTCCAGTTCCTTTAGAAGGATCTAATGCTATTGAGGATCTAATCCTATATATGAAAATATAGGTAACAACACTTTGGTAGGTAGAGACTCTCTACCACCTCTAACTTTTAAGGGGAAAAATGTATAATCTGGTAGGATATGTTGGTAGAGGTGGGGAGGTGGTTATGGGCCTGTTCTGATCAGTAGAAGACTTCTGTTTATAAGGAAGGAGACAAAAGAATGATAAATACCTGAGCCCTAGATAACACAAATGGAAGATGTGTCATTGGAATTCTTGGCTAAAACTCAAGTATCACTATTCTTCTGCTGGTAGCAACCCAAATTACCAGTAGATGAACTAGAAGGAAATACCTACACTCTAAGAGACTGGTCTAATAAAACCCACGCCCCAGCTCTTCATCCTGAGGTTTCACTCCAGCCCTGAAATTCACACTTTGGACATACCCTCCATTACTGCAGTCTGTCCCTCTCACTGGATGCCTCCTCCTAGTACCTCTATTTAAGCAAAGCACTCATGCCAGTGTTTCCTCATTCTACTCAAGGCTGCAACTCTGAACTCCTTCTACTATGTCCCAGCAGGTGACTCCAACCCCCCACTCAATTCCCCTGCCTCTTTTCAGCTTCCTTTTATGAGCTGTCTCCTCCCATGAGAAAATAAGCTCCCTCAAGGCAGAAGCTATCTTTCTTTCTGCTTATATTTGAATTTCCAGTTCTTAGCATGATGCCTAGCATATAGCAAGGACTTCATAAATGTTTGTTGACTGACTGACTGAACAATTAACTATTAAGATCCCAAAAGGCAAAAGACCTAAAATATATAGGTATCCCTTATGAAAACTGCATTGTCATTCTGTTTTCTTAGCCTGCTCCATTAGTTCTAGTAACTCCTATAATTAGTAATTAAATCATGGAAATTGCAGAATTTACTGGCTTGGGGATGCTGCTTGATAATGAGAACTATACATGAATGGTTACTTATATTTTCTAATTCCACTGCAGAAACACTTTCATCAAATATTAATATTATACTAATAAATATACCATTCCCTTAATAGAACTTACTTTTAATTGGTATATTATGATTCAATAAAAAGGAAATGCTGTTATTGGATGGTATGTTTTAGATACTTGGATCAATCTGTGATCTCACTTATATAGGACCTCCCTCCTAGAGTATAGAAAAAAAAATCCTCTCATGTCTTCTCAAGTTTTGCATCTCTTGTCCATGTCTTCCCATAAATGTTTCATGGGGGTCCACCCAATTTGCCAGGGAATTTCTCCAGATTTGTTGGAATTATGAAGATATCCCTGGAGCATACATGCTGACCATGTTCAAACATGATATCTTCAGTTTTCTTCCCATAACTTTGCCTTTTTGTAGATTTTTTTTGCCACTTTATATCCACATTGCTTCATTGCCAATATGCTCTAGTGTATTCTTATCAAGTACAATTATCTCTATTGTCATTTCTATGACTTCCAATTATAATTTTTTATATTTTTTATTTTGAACTTAAATATAAAATAAGAAAAGAAAAAGAAACAAACTTAAATACTAAAACTCAAATACAAAATAAGAAAAGAATAAAAAAATTTGCCATGGGCACAGCAGAACATAAGAGAGGATTCAAATATAAAGCAACAAATTTCCATTTCCAGAAAGCCTGTATAAGAGATACTGCACATTGTGTTCAGAGCTGTCCATCTTTCCTTTACTTTCTTGTAGGTTTTATTTTGTTCTCTGCTGTGCACTTTTTACTGTGTTCTCCCTCCCCTTTTTCCCCCTCCTCTAAGAAGGCTATAATTAAGTACAGATATAGATAGATAGTTATACATACATATATACATATTAATATGTATATGTGCACATGTATATACACATATATACATACATCCATATACACAGATATCTATAATCATACACATATATACACATATATGTTTATATGTAAGATCGTACTATACTTGTTTTTGCTCTTTTTCTCTGAAGGTGGATAACATCTACCTTAATAAGTCCATGTCTTTGAATATTTTTTCTAAATCCACCAATTCATTTCCTACACCAGAGCAATATTCCAATGTTATACTATCTAGTTATTTTAAATGCCTAAAACAATATTGATTAATATTAATATATAGTGTAGTTTCTCCATTTTTTCTCTTTTGACTAAATTTGTTTTTAGCTTTAACTCTACCCCTGCTTTTTTTCTAATAAATTCTATTGCCGATCTTTATTTTTGTTTATGTGTATCTCTTATTTCCTATATCTCCTCATCCCTCGACTTTACTTCTATCTGCTACCTTTTCCTCCTGTTACCTAACCTATTCCCCCCTCCAAGGATCCCTTCCTTTTGCTTCCCCCCTACCCTTTAGCCCTTTGCCCTCTTGTTTGCATCTAAGTTTAGAAGACTTCTATAGCGTTCCTAATGTATATGTTGTTCCCTCTTTATCCCATTTCCATTAATCTAGACACCCTTCTATAACCCCCATCCTATTCACTCACCCTCTTATTTCTTTATCAATTTAGAAGACTTTTATTCCTTTCTAAATGTATGTATTGTTCTCTCTTAACATAGATCTGACATAAGTAGAGGTTCCTCTAAAAATCCCTTCCCCCTCCCTATCCCCTTAGTCTTTTTTTTGAATTTAGAAGACTCTTGTACCATCCTAGAAATATATATACATATGTATATGTATATATACATATACATATATATATATATATATTTCCTTCTTTAGCCCATTCCTGATAAGAGTAGGGTTCTAGAACTACCCGCCCTCCATCCCCATCTAATTTCTCTGTGTCAGTTCTTCCTCTCACACCTCATTTGTATATGATAATTACTCTTTTTATCTTTTCTTATGCAGTAATACTTTTTAGAATCACACCATACTCATTTCTACCCCAATCTTTCTTTTGCACTTCCCAATTATTAATTATAATTTTAGACATACAATTTATATTTCATCATATAAAAGTTAAACAATCTGTCCTTATTGAATCCCTTGTAATTAGTCTTTGATATATATTTTATATTTCTCTTGGATCTTGTATGTCAAATCTTCTATTAAGTTAAGGTCTCTGCAATAAAATCCTGAAAGTCTGGCAATTCATTGAATATCCATTTTTGATTTTGTTTAGGATTATACTTAACTTTGTTGGAGATGATATTTTTGGGCACAACCCCAATTATTTTGCTCTTTGATAAATAGTGTTCCAAGACTTGCTGTCTTTTAGTGCAGCCACTGCTAGGTCTTGTGTGATTCTAATTGTGGTTCCACCATATTTCAATTCTTTTTCCCTGTTGCTCATAATATTTTCTCCTTGAACTAGAGATTTTGGAATTTAGTTATGATATTCTTGTAGGTTTTCCCTGAGGATTTCTTTTAGGTGGTTATTGGTGGATTTTTTTCTATTTCTACTCTCCTCTCTTGTTCTAATACTTCAGGATAATTTTCTTTAATTATTTCTTATATTATTGTATCAAGATTCTTTTTTTTATCATAGCTTTCCAGTAAATTATTTTTGTTTTCTTCTCTTTATCTAATCTCCAGATCACTTGTTTTCCTTATGAGATGTTTCACATTCTCTTCTATGTTTTCGTTCTTAATTTTTTTTATTATTTCTTGGTCTATTACTGGCTTCTCTTTGGCCAATTCTTATCTTCAAGGCATCATTTTCTTCCTTAAGATTCTGGATTTCCTTTTCTAGTTGGTTAGCTTTGGTTTCATAATCCTCTTGTTTTTCTTGGATTGTTCTTTTTTTAAATTTTTCCTCAATCTCTCTCATTTGTTTTTTAATATATTTTTTAAAGTTCTATGAATTCTTTTTGGGCAGGTGAACATTTGACATTATTCTTCGCAGGAAAAGCTTTTTTATTTTTTTTTTGCTTCGGTATCCTCATCTGAAGATGTTGTTCTCTATTCGCATAATAACCTTCTATGGTTGAGTTCTTTTCCATTTGCCTGCTCATTTAAAAAAAATATAGCAGCATCCTCAAGCCAGTAAATTCTGCAATTTCCATGATTTAATTACTAATTATAGGAGTTACTAGAACTAATGGAGCAGGCTAAGAAAACAGAATGACAATGCAGTTTTCATAAGGGATACCTACATATTTTAGGTCTTTTGCCTTTTGGGATCTTAATAGTTAATTGTTCAATCAGTCAGTCAACAAACATTTATGAAGTCCTTGCTATATGCTAGGCATCATGTTAAGAACTGGAAATTCAAATATAAGCAGAAAGAAAGATAGCTTCTGCCTTGAGGGAGCTTATTTTCTCATGGGAGGAGACAGCTCATAAAAGGAAGCTGAAAAGAGGCAGGGGAATTGAGTGGGGGGTTGGAGTCACCTGCTGGGACATAGTAGAAGGAGTTCAGAGTTGCAGCCTTGAGTAGAATGAGGAAACATTGGCATGAGTGCTTTGCTTAAATAGAGGTACTAGGAGGAGGCATCCAGTGAGAGGGACAGACTGCAGTAATGGAGGGTATGTCCAAAGTGTGAATTTCAGGGCTGGAGTGAAACCTCAGGATGAAGAGCTGGGGTGTGGGTTTTATTAGACCAGTCTCTTAGAGTGTAGGTATTTCCTTCTAGTTCATCTACTGGTAATTTGGGTTGCTACCAGCAGAAGAATAGTGATACTTGAGTTTTAGCCAAGAATTCCAAATGACACATCTTCCATTTGTGTTATCTAGGGCTCAGGTATTTATCATTCTTTTGTCTCCTTCCTTATAAACAGAAGTCTTCTACTGATCAGAACAGGCCCATAACCACCTCCCCACCTCTACCAACATATCCTACCAGATTATACATTTTTCCCCTTAAAAGTTAGAAACAAGGTTAGAAAAAAGACTATACTCCATCCTTCTCGTGGTCTACATAAAATAATTGTGATCATTTTCTTTCAATATGGAAAGGTTTCCCCTAGCAAGCAAGCTTCTGTATCACTCCAATAAACTCACCTACTCATTTACTCTCCTCCCCTTATCAATGCTTAATTAGAACTGAATAGTATTTTTGAAAAGCTTTGGTGTTGTTGTTTTTTTATTGTTGTTCATAACACTTGACTTCTTGCCAGTAATTTTTTAAAGGGGCCAGAATTTTTCCTATCAACATTTTTAAACTTTATGAACAAAATAGATTAACTCTTCTACAGTTATAGAGTCATTTTCTCTCATCTATGATGAAGTTGAAAACAGCAATTAAATTGAGAAACAAACACACACACACACACACACACACACACACAGCTCTGTTCATCCCACAACTGGCTTATGGCAAAAGTAACCCTAACACATAAGCATTGAATGGCTAAAGCAATGGATATCACCTAGTTTTTCCTCAAAAGCATTTTCTAGCCTCAAGATTTCTGTAATTAAAATATGCCACTAGCTAGTCCAGATAGTCTAAACTGAAACTTTAAGAAAAATAATAATGCAAATGAACCTAGAGATAAAAAGCAATTTGTAATGAAAAAGCATAATCAATATAACCTTTAAGGAAAATAAATTTGTATGACCTTAGGTAAAAATTTGACCAGTTTCTATACCTGTCACTATTTGTCATTTGTACCATGTCCCCACATCACTTACATTAAAGAGAATATTGAAAGGTACATTAGTTTGGGAATTAGAAGTTCTGAGCCTTCCTCATATATGGTTTGTATCACTGAATTACAAAGCAAGAACCTCTAAGCTTTTTTTTTTGCAATTACAAATCTGACATAACAGAATAGAATGTCAAAACAAATTCCAAAGTATTGATTATCTGAATTGTTGCGAAAGGATAAAAAACAAAAATAGAATCCCTACTAACCAATTAGAATAACAAAATTGGGGTAGTTGCAATGTCTTTCTACATTACTTTTATTCATTCATTCATTCATTTATTCATTCATTCATTCATTCATTCATTTATTTATTTATTTATTTGGTGAGGGAGGCTTACTGGATTTATGCAATGCATAATAAATTTTGTTCCAGTCTCTCATTTTGAATGTTGGTTTGTTTATAAAAAATATTCATGCCCCCCATCCATTCTGCCATTCTCCTTCATTGTATTGAGTTGTATCCATTTACATTTAAAATTATTAGTGGTAGGCTTCATTTCCTACCACTTTTCTTAGCATTACTTTTTTTTTGTTCGTTTTCCTCTTGCTCTTTTAGGTCAATACTTTGGCTTTATGACTAATTTTGCTTAAACTACTTTGATATCATTCTTTCCTCAGTGATTTTTCTCCCCTTTCTCCAGGCTGGTGTGCCTACTTTTTTTTCTTAGTTTGGGCATTTGGCTTATTTTTCTAATTTATTTAGGGTTTTTTTTTAATTTTCCTTCCTTTTTGTCCCTTCTCTTTTTTCTTCTCTTTCAAGTGAGGTAGTCCAAAATTTCCCCTGCCTTTCCTTTTTCTAAGAAGTTTTTGTCTTTTTTATTTGTTTGTTTATTACTATGCTCTCTTCATTATTCCTCTTCAAGTATATTCTGAAATTTTGTTATGATTCACAGACTCTACCCTCATTTATTCCTTCTTTAACTTCTCTCTCTTTCTGATGGCATTTGTTTCTGAATGACTGTTTCTGCACCCTCTTATAACCAACCATTAAAGATTTTCCTTATAGTGAAGACAGGTAAACCCAACTGATACAGCAATCTTATTTCACAATGTATGTGATGTTCTATACCCATCACCTCCCACCTTTTTTTATGAAAGGAAGAAAAGTTACATTATCACATATTTGATTTTTAAAATAGTATATGATTTCATCTTCCTGTGGTATTTGATGTATATTTGAAGTAGGTCATAGTCACAAATCACTAACAACATTTTTTTTCCTTAAGACATGTGTAAATAAGAATGGAAAAAGTCCACTTCACAAAATATTTAAAAAACATTTTCATTCACATTAATGAATTCCTTCTCTCACTTTTTAAAAATAAATTCTCTCAACAGAAGCAGCATGGTGGAATAGTGAAGAGAACACTGGATTAGGATTTAGTATAGGTTTATCTACCTTGCTATGTTATCCTGGACAAGTCATTGCACCACTCTGAGCCTCAGTTTCCTCATTGGCAAATTAAGGGAAACAATATATTCTTGAGTGCAATTACATTTGCATTTCCTACCTGATGGAGTTACTATGTTTCTTCTTAAAAACACTATATAAATGTGAGATAAAAGGAACAAGTGTGTGTGTGTGTGTGTGTGTGACTGGAAAACAATTTACCCTGGTCCCTCTATATTGAAGTTAGATTGTTAAAATACCATTAATGGTCCAGGGAACGAGGGAAAGACCCTTTTCTGAAAAGTTGCTTTTGCCAACATGATAGAAGCAATTCCCTACAAATCTTAAGCTCAAGTGACTGTCTTGGTAACAGATTTCTAGGAGGAAAGAGTAGTTTAGGTACATCTCTTTTTTTGTTAGTTTATGTGGGAAGGGGATCCGCTGGAGCTATTTGACATACCGTCCAAAAGAGAGCACCGGGGACCTTTTGTAACCCTCTCTTAAAGTACCCCATCTGCAGCCACTAAAGCATTTTATTACTTATCCTGATGCATGGGTGTACTGAGGCTTTGTGCACAGCATTATTTAGTATTATTTTCCATAGGTCCATCGGCACATAGTTTAATGGGCATTATGATATACGGTTAAGAAATCTATGTGACATCTGATAGTAATCTTTGAGTCAATAAAGGGAACAGCATTTTAAGAAAAGAATGAGCAAAACCTGGCTATAGGAGCAAGGAACAGAACATTATGAAAGATTTAAAAGCAAGGTACAGGCTTTTTTGGTCTAGGAGCCATTCACTACAGTAATAAAGTCTATTCTCAGTCCTATTGTGAAGATTTGTCTACGGAATGCAGTGGAGACAGTTTGTTTAGGCAGACAGCATAATATTGCTATTTAAGAATGATTTCCACTACTGCATTTTTTAAATGTTGCAAAAGGTTATAATTTGAAGAATGAATATTAGTGATGCCAAACTAAAATATCTCTAGTTTTTCTACATTTTTCAGAGGAGATTCTTTTACATTCAATCACAGGATTAGGTGGAGCTTAGAGTACTCTTCTGAAAATGTATATTTGCTTTTGTAGTATAGCATAATTCTGTGTATGCATAAATATACATGTACATGCAGATACCTGTATACATGTATCTATATATAAATGTGAAGAAGGAAATGAAACACCACAAAAATACTTAATTTAAAATGAGTAGTTAAAGTGTGACTCTAAAGGAGAGGTGACAAAATGCAACTCATTCCTCTCTTTGCAGAGGAGGGAAACAAGGGGTAACCAATATTACAAATAATGTCAATCTCAGTCATTGTAATAGTTAGTTTTGTTGAACTCCTCCTCCCTTTTATTTGCTTATTCTTTTTGATACAGGATTTCATAAGGCAAGATGACATAGTGGATAAAGTGCAGACCTCAGAACCAAGAAGCCCTAGATTTCCTTTCCTGTCTCTGCTAAACATTGGCTGTATGACACTGAACAAGTCACTTAACTTCTCAGGGCTCCGGGTAATTCGCTAAAACTAATTTTTCAAAATAACATGTCAACTTGCATTGGTTATCAGGTGACTTATACGACAATAAAGTCACAGGTCCAATCCTACTTGACATGGGTTTCTGTATCAAAATATCATAAAACATAAGGTTAACATTGAGTCAGTTTTTTTCAATAGACTTCCATAATATATTAGACAAGGTCATTGGCCGTCTGAGATCTGATTAGGTACACTTTGAGTTAATATTTTAGCTCACATTTATGCAGAAATTTAAGGTATATATTATTAATTCTTCATAACAATCTTGTGAAGCATAAAATAAAAGTATTATTATTGCAAGTGTACTAATGAGGAAATTAAGATTCAAGTTGATGAGATGAACCACCCAGGACCACAAAGAGAATAAATTTGGGGCGAGAATGGGAAACCACAGTCTTTCCTCTCTTATCACCTGGCTTTCTTTACATTATTCCACCCACTAGGAAGGATATGTAAAGATGTAAAGAATGGACAAATTTACATGAACTAAAAGATATTTATATTTTTGGTGAAATGTAGCTTTACTAATTGCATGACCCTGGGCAATTCACTTAAATCTTCATTTGCCTCAGTTTACTCAACTGTAAAATGGTTGTAATAACTGCACCTGACATAGGGTTATTGTGAGGACCAAATGAAATATTTGTAAAGTGTTTAGCACATAGTAGGTATGACAAAAATACTTCAACACAAATACATATTTTCTTCTCTCCTCATATATGAGCATACCTACATGTATGCATGTATGCATGTATGTATGTATATACATATATGGAAATACATTCATACTTCTATAATTCCCAATAAGCATAATTTCTATCTGGAATGCTAGGACTTATCTGGATCCTGAGAGCCAATTCAGAACATGTATGAAAACATGGTTTAAGTGCTATGAATTCTAATGTACATAGATTTTTATTTTTTTTAAATTTTTTTCATGGTAATTTTTATTTATTTTTTGTTTTCAACATTTACTTCCACAAGATTTTGAGTTCCAAATTTTCACCCCATCTCGCCCCTCCCCCCACCCCAAGATGGCATGCATTCTAAATACCCCTTCCCCTAGTCTGCCTTCCCTTCTATCCCTCCCCCTTTCTCTTATCCCCTTCCCCTTCAATTTTCCTGTAGGGCAGGATAGATTTCTGTACCCCATTTCCTGTATTTCTTATTTCCCAGTTGCATGTGGAAATATTTTTTTTAAACATGTGTTTTTAAAACTTTGGGTTCCAAATTTTCTCCCTTCCTCCCTCCCCACCCACCCTCATTGATAAGGCAAGCAACTAAATATAGGTTATATATGTTCAGTTATGCAAAACACTTCAATAGTAGACATACCGTGAAAGACTAACTCTATTTCCCTTAATCCTATCCTGCCCGCCAATTATTCTATTCTTTTTTTTTGACCCTGTCCCTCCTCAGAAGTATTTGCTTCTGATTACTCTCTTTCCCTCCTCTCTATCTTTCCCTTACTCTCTTGTCCCCTTCCCCCCTATTTTCCTGTAGAGTAAGACAGATTTCCACACCCAATTGAGTGTGTATGTTATTCCCCCCTTAAGTCAAATCCTATGACAATAAGATTCACTCATTCCCTCTCACCTTCCCCCGTTTCTCCTCCACTGTAAGAGCCTTTTCTTTTCTGGTTTTTTTTTTTGTGGGATAATTTACCCCTTTCTACCTCTCCCTTTTTCCTTCTCCTAGTATATTCCTCTCTCACCCCTTAATTTTATTCTCCAGATATGACCCCTTCATTTTCAACTCACCCTGTGCCCTCTATCTATCTATATCTATATATACATACACATAATTTTCCCCTCCAACTACCCTAATACTGACAAAGGTCTCATGAGTTACAAATATCATCTTTCCATGAAGGAATATAAACAGTTCAACCTTAATAAGTCTCTTATGATTTTTCTCTTTCCTGTTTACCTCTTCATGTTCCACTCGAGTCTCGTATTTGAAAATCAAATTTTCTAATCAGCTCTGGTCTTTTCATCAAGAATATTTGAAAGTCCTCTATTTCACTGAATGACTATTTTTTCCCCTGCAGGATTATACTCAGTTTTGCTGGGTAGGTGATTCTTGGTTGTAATCCTATCTCCTTTGCTCTCCGGAATATTATATTCCATGCCCTGCCGTCCCTTAATGTAGAAGCAGCTAAATCTTGTGTTATCCTGATTGTGTTTCCACAATACTTGAATTGTTTCTTTCTGGCTGCTTGTAATATTTTCTCCTTGACCTGGGAACTCTGGAATTTGGCTACAATATTTGTTAGAGTTTTCCTTTGGGGATCTCTTTCAGGAGGAGATCGGTGGATTCTTTCAGTTTCTATTCTGCCCTCTGGTTCTAAAATATCAGGGAAGTTTCCTTGATCATTTCTTGAAAGATGATGTCTAGGCTCTTTTTTGGATCATGGCTTTCAAATAGTCCAAGAATTCGTAAATTCTCTCTCCTGGATCTATTTTCCAGGTCAGTTGTTTTTCCAATGAGATATTTCACATTGTTTTCTAATTTTTCATTCTTTTGGATTTGTTTTACAGTGTCTTGATTTCTCATAAAGTCACTAGCTTCCAATTGCTCTATTCTAAATTTTAAGGAAGTATTTTCTCCAGTAATTTTTTGGATTTCCTTTTCCATTTGGCCAATTTTGCTTTTTAGGGCATTCTTCTCCTTGTTTTTGGATCTCTTTTGCCATTTGGGTTAGGCTATTTTTTTAGGGTGTTATTTTCTTCTGTATTATTTTGGGTCTCCTTTAGCAAGCTGTTGGCTTGTTTTTCATGATTTTCTTGCATCACTCTCAGTTTTTCCTCTACTTCTCTTATTTGCTTCACAAAATCCCTTTTGAGCTCTTCCAAGGCCTGGGACTCACTCATATTTTTCTTGGAAGTTTTGGATGTAGGAGCTTTGGCTTTGTTGTCTTCATCTGGTTGTATGTTTTGATATTCTCTGTCACCGAAGTAAAATAATATAGTCTGACTCTTTTTGCACTGCTTAGTCATGATCCCGGCCAATTACCTGAATTTTAAACTCTTTGTTAAGGTAAAAGTCTGCTTCCAATGGGAAGAGTGTATTGTCCCAAGTTTCAGGGGTTTGTACTGCTGTTTTTAGAGGTACTTCTAGGGACCTGTAAATTTTGAGCTCTTCCAAGGTGGTATGATAAGGGGTGAGGTATTTTCTCTCCACCACTACAACATGCTCCACCGCACCAGCGTTCCTCCTTGCCCCAGGACTGCCCCTCAGAACTGTGACCCAAGCACTGATAAAGCAAGAGATTCCTGCCTTAGCACTAGCAAAGAGATCCCTGCAATCCCTCTCTGATCAGCCACTGGATTCCCCCTGAGAGTGTGGGCCAGAAGTTCAGGAAACAGCCACGGTCCCAGGGCAGCTGAGACCTAGGTCCTTTTCTCACCACAGTCACACACTTTTCCCACTGACCTTCTAAGTTGTCTTTGGCATTCAGAGGTTGAGAAGTCTGGAAACCACCACAGCTGCCCTCAATTCAGTCCTCTGAGGCCTGCTCTAGGGTCGCTGCAGCCTGTGCGCCCACGTCAAACTGCGCTCCTCTCCCCACCCAGCGTGATATACCTTTCTGATCAACCATCCAGGCTGTCTTTGGCTAGAAATCTGTTTCACTCTGTCTTTTTGTGGGTTTTGCTGCTTTAAAAAATTTGTTTAGAGCCAATTTTTTAGGTATTTGGAGGGTTTTTTCCATAACCTATTCTTGAACTTAAATAATAAATGCTGACTTATGACCCTTATAAAAAAAAAAAAAAAAACTTGGGCTGCATCAAAAGGCGGCACCCAAGGACCTAGAAGGCCACATTTCATTTTAAAGCCACAGGTTCCACACCCCTGAGCTAGGGTTTAAAACAGGGCTAGGAATTCAACAGACAAATAGTAGTGAAGACTTTGCAAGGATTTTGAACAACAGTTTGTGCAAAGGAAGGGAGATGGTAAAGAGAAGTTTCCATTCCATGTACAGAGGTTATTGAAGCTGTCTTAGAGTTTAGAGCACATAGAGCAGAGTAAGATAAGTTTGAGGAGGTAGAATGTCACAAGATAGGCAAAGTCTTTAAATACACATTAAAGAGTTTGAACTTTACTCAGCAGACAAAATGGAGAAGGGAGTTTTATGAGCAGGAAAAAAAAAGCCCTGGTAAAATATATATTCAAAGAAGTTTATCCAGGTAGAAGTATTTTTTTTCTTACATAATTTTCTTTTGTTTTGTTTTTCAATTTATCTATTTATTTTTAGTTTTCAACATTAACTTCCACAAGAATCTTGTTTTATCCTGATTGTATTTCCACAATTCTTGAATTGTTTCTTTCTGACTGCTTGAATTATTTTCTCCTTGACCTGGGAACTCTGAAATTTGGCTATCATATTCCTGGGAGTTGTCCTTTTGGGATCTCTTTCAGCAGGTGATCTGTGGATTCTTTCAATTTCTATTTTACCATCTGGTTCTAGAATATCAGAGCAGTTTTCCTTGATAATTCCTAGAAAGAGGATGTCTAGGCTCTTTTTTTTATAACAACTTTCAGGTAGTCCAATAATTAAGTTATCTCTCCTGGTTCTATTTTCTAGGTCAGTTGTTTTTCCAATGAGATATTGTCTTCTATTTTTTTTTCATTCTTTTGGTTTTGTTTTATGTTTTTTTGATTTCTCATAGAATCAATAACTCCTATAGAGTTATTAGCTTCCATTTGCTCCATTCTAATTTCTAAGGAATTTTTTTCTTCAGTGAGCATTTGGACATCCTTTACCATTTGGCCATTCTGCTTTTTAAGGCATTCTTCTTCTCATTGAATTTTTGTTCCTCTTTTGCCATTTGGGATAGTCTATTTTTTAAGATGTTATTTTCTTCAGTATTTTGGGTAAATTCTTGAGTATTTCTTTGGGTAAATTGGGTATTTCTTCAGTATTTTCTGTAAAATTCTTTCATTTTAGCAAGCTGTTGACTAGTCTTTCATGATTTTCTTACATCATTCTCATTTCTCTTCCCAATTATTCTTCTACTTCTCTTACTTGATTTTCAAAAGTCTTTTTTGAGCTCTTCCATGGCCTGAGATCAATTCAGATGTAGGAGCTTTGACTTTGTTGTCTTCTGACTGTATGTTTTTATCTTCCTTGTCACCAAGGTAAGATGCTACAGTCTTAGTTTTTTTTTTCCCAGTGTTTGCTCATTTTCCTAGCCAATTACTTGACTTTTTAGCTCTTTGATAAGGTAAGCCTCTGCTTCCGTTATGGAGGGTGTATTGTCCCAAGCCTCAGGGGTTTTGTGCAGTTATTTTCAGAGATACTTCTAGGGACCCATACGTTTTCGCTTCTTTCAAGATGGTATAATCTAAAGAGAGGTGTTTACTCCTCTCCTGGTCTGTGCTCTGGTCAGTGAGTGACCACAAGCACTCTTTTCTGCCCTAGAACTGTGAGGAGGGTTCCCTTTCCACTGCTGCCACAAACTCTGCTATTCCAGTGCTCCTGCTTGGCCCAGAACTGCCACCCAGGACTGTGACCCAGATCCAAGGATGGGCAAAGCAACAGAATCCTGCCTCAGTGCCGGAAAAGAGATCTGTGTAATCTCCTTCTGATCAGTTGTTCTATCCGCTTGTTGTCTGTGAGCTCTGAAAGTAGCTGCTGCCACCACCCTAAGGCTGTTCTGGAGTTGGGGTTAGATTGTACTCTTCTCGTATGACAGACCTTTACCACTGACTTAAATTTGCTTTGGCGTTTGTGGATTAAGAAGTCTGGAAACCACCACAGCTGCCAGCCATTCAATTCCCTGAGGCCTGCTCTGGCTTTCCTGGGACCTGGTCTTTGCCAGTTTGGCTCACATTGAACTGCACTCCTCTCCCAGTCCACCACAATAGACTTTTCCAATCAACCATCAAGGTTATCTTGGGCTAGAAATTTGTTTTATTCTTTCTTTTTGTGGGTTCTGTTGCTTTAGAATTTGTTTAGGGTTTTTTTATTTTTTATATTTTTATAGGTATTTATAGGTATTTGGGGTTTACTCCACCATCCTGACTCCACCCCCATGACAGAAGTTGAAAGGATGAATAAGAGAAGGTAAGCAATAGAGGCTGAAGGAGCTCTTCTAAAATTTAGCCAGTAGTTCCAGTGAGTGCTAATAAAGGCCTACACTATAAATTAATCAACAAAAATGTAATTTTAGCATGCTTACTATGTGTCAAGCATTATGAGAAATTTTCAGTACATAAAGAAAGAAAAAAATCCACAAAAGTCCCTACTTTTGTTTTGTTTGTTTTTTTTTTTGGCAAGGCAATTGGGGTTAAGTGACTTGTTCAGGGTCACACAGCTAGTAAGTGTCAAGTGCCTGAGGCCAGATTTGAACTCAGGTTTTCCTGACTCAAGGGCCACCTAGCTGTCCCAATAGTCCTTACTTTCAAAGGGTTTACATTATTTTGGGAGGTATCAATCTATAAATAAATAGATGCCTAGAAAATGTGTAAAGAACAGAGGAAAGGTAACCTCAAAGAAGAAGGCTCACATGGCTGGAAAGACTAGAAAGGCTTTGTATAGAAGATGGGGTTGTGCTTTGAGTAATGAAAGAATCCAGGAATGTTAAGAGATGGAGGTCAAAAGGGGAGAATTCCAGATATAGCCAGTGAAATTTTATGGAGAGAGGAGATGGTGTATTACCTGCAAAGAATGGCAAATAGTCCAGACTATACAATGTTCAGAGAGGATGTGAGAAGACTGGAAATATAGAAAGGGGCCAAATTATGTAGAGCGTTAAAGATCAAACCAAGAATCTTAATTTCAATCCTGGAGGTGAAGAGAATTTATGGAGCAAGGGGATGACCTATGCTTTGGAAAATCACTTTGCTATATGGAGGACCAATCGAAATAGAAAGAGACTATTGGAAATAGAAAAAGACTTGAGGTAGGGATACTAAGCACGAGGCTATTGAGATAGTTTAGATAAAAGGTAATGAGGGCTTTGACTAGGGTGGTAAACTACTTGACTGAGAAGAAGAGAGCATAAATGAGAGATAATATGAAAATGAAAATGAAAAAAAAATTGATAATGGATCAAGTATGCAGGGCAAATGAGGCTGAAAAGTTCAGGACAATACCAAGGGTGACTGAGAGGATGGAGTACCCTCAACATTATTAGGGAAGTTGGGAAGAGGACAAATTGGGAGGAATGAGGGAAGAAGGTAATGAGTAACTGTTTTGGATGTGTTGAATTTGAGATACTTATGACACATCTATTATGAGATATCTGATAGACTGTTGGAGAAAAGGGGTTGGAGTTCAGAAGAAATATGTCTAAGAATATGTAGATATAGAAATCATCTATATAGTAATGTAGAATCCAAGGAAAATGATGCTACCTCCATGGAGATAGTATATAGTGAAAAAAAATGTAGGCCAGTGCTTAACATGACTTAGCTCATAGTTGAGGAAAATAATAAAGATGAAGAGCTAGCAAAGGAGATTGAAAATGGACAGTCAGAAATAGGATGAGAACCAATAGAGCTGTGAATATCCACTGAGAGAAGAAACTATCCAGAAGGATAAGGTGATCAACAGTGGTATATTTTACAGGGAAGTCAAGAAGAATAAGGATTGAGAAAAGGTCATCAGGCTTGGTGATTAAGCAATCACTTGCAACGTTAAAAAGAGCAGTTTCTGTTGAATGGTGGCACCAGTTGCAGTATGCTTAGAAGGAGAAAAAGAAGTACAGCCACTGAGTACATTACACATTTTTCAAGGAGGACAGCAAAGAAATGAAGGAAAAATATAACATGATACCTAACGAGAACAGGAGTATCAAGTGAGCATTTCATGAAAACAGTGGAGACATAGGCATGTCTGTAGGCAGGAGAGAAGGAGCCAGCAAATAAAGGTTAAAAATTAGAGAGCAGTGATCATGATGGAGGCAATTTGTTAGAGAAATATAGAGGGAATGAGATGCAATGTGCATATGGAGGGGAACTCTATGGAAAGGCAAAGGAAAACTTATTCATTGGAGGTTAGAGTGAAGGAGGAGAAAGGGGAGGAAAATTCCAGTTATTTGAGATGAGAAGAGAGAATGAATGGCCTAAATTTTGTGGTTAAATATATGTCAACGTAGCTGTAAGAATAAAGAAGTGAGTGTAGCAAGAGTACTTCAGAGGTAAATCCAAAGGGACTTAGTTATTTATGAATTTTTTTAATGGAGGGGGAGGCAAGGGGACTATAAAATTTATTTACTTCAGGCTTCTCATTTCTCAGATTAATAAAGAGCACCAGATAGGAGAGGTAAAATTGCTTAAAGTCACAAATTTAGTTTAGTAGCACAGCCAGCTTTCCTGACTCACAGGTCAATACTTTTTCTGTTGCTCCATATTACCTTCAATGTACTTGCTTAAAATCTACTCAAAACTTAATTTTAATGTTTTAAATGTTTTTACTGCTAATTCTAATTACATGCAATTTGAAGCAGGGAAAGGAAATAGAATTTTAATTTGAGAAAAAAAAATATTGGCTGCCTTCTTTTCCATTCCAATTTTTAATTTGGACATAACCTAATGAGCCATCAATAGTTCAAATTTGGAGCTGATTACTCTTGTACCACACATGGTATTGAAATTAAAACGAACTTTATTAGAACAGAAATCACAGCAGTGTTGAGTTCACTGATTTGGTCAGTAGTTTCAATAGATAAATCAATCACAATTAGTTAGAAATAAAGCATAGTGGTTATCTAATTATTCTAAATAAGAGCTGAGGCTACACAATGAAGGCCCTTTTATGAATGACATCACATATTTAATTGCATTAAAAGAAACTGACATTTTCTAGTGAAAGTTTCATCATTGTTAGAGATCTCTGTAGAAAGAATTGCCACAGTTTTCTTCATCAAATATATGGATTTACCTACAAACCAGCGGGATGGCAGTATTTTTAACAAATTAATTGATAAAAAGTTTGAAAGAAATATAGATGAAAAAAATCATAGCACCATTTAGCTCTTATTATTTTTAGAATTGGAAGAGACCTTGACATTGGAATTCAAAGTCTGGATTGGAATCCCAGTTCTGACACTTGCTAGTTGTGTGACTCTAAAAAGTCACTTAAAGTCTTGGGCCATCAGTTTTCTCTTCTGTAAAATGGGGATAAAAATATTTTCTTTATCTTATCATGTTGTGAGGACCCTGCCTTGACAATTATGAAGTGCTGTACACTGGGAGTAATCATTTTTTTCTCATCTCTCCTTTTTACAGGTAAGAAACTAAGGCACAAATAGGTTAAATGATTAGTTCAAGGTCATAGTCATAGCTGATCAGTGTCAGAGCTAGCAATATAACCCTAGTTTATTCAGCTACACAATAACTATAATATTACACAGGGATCTGTAAGTTTACAAAAATGAAAACAGCAAAACTTCTAGTTTCATTGTTTGACAAGCAAGACACTGACAATAAAGGGAAAAAAGTCAAACTCTGCTTCTAAAGCTGCTTTTGTATTCTGAGCAATTTAGTTTGGGATTATCCTGAAGGTGATGCTCCTGATTTCCACCAGGAAAGTAAAAATCGACATGCCAACAGAGTAACACAAATTTCCAATTCATGGAGCAGCAAGAGAAACCTGTGCATTCAGCCCTCTCAGATACACGCAGTTTGAGAAGGAGGTATACAGCTGCATAATGAAGAGAAGACTGGGAAAATCAAAGCAGAAAGGGCTTTTGATGTAATGATAATCCTTTCATTTAAGCATATTCTCCTTTGTCACAAACTCAATTGCAGAAGAAGTAAAACTAAACTTAATTTTTTTCTGTTTTTTTTCAATTCTCTATGCTCAATATAATTGTAAATCTAAAGTTTGTATACTTGTTAAAGATACTGAAAAATAACACTGATTTTTTAATTTAGTTTTCGAAGAAGTTAATTATGAAATTATATTAAAGTACGCCAGACAGTTGTGCATAATATAGAAGTATATTTTTAACAAAATGTTGAAAGTATGTAAAGAGACTAAAAAAAAATATGATTCAACTCTCTGTATAAGAAAGCTGTATAATAGAAATGGATACAAATACATCTTCCAAAAATGAATTATTTCCTCAATGTGAACTATGCCTTCATCAGTGGGAATTTTGACACCCCATAATTTAATAGTTAGTTTCATGAATTGTTGTGCCATGCTCTTACCCCCCAGGATTATCTATTAACCAACTTTTTATTGATAATCCTCTCATCTATTGCCCTGTCTTTGGGTATTCCTCCAAATGACTGCAATACACATTATAAAAATTCTTTAACATGTTAATTTTCATGTTTCATGGCTTATTCTTCTCCACTTCAACTTTCCATTTTATTGGGATATTATAAGGGTACTCTTAAACTATCCAGGTGACTTTTCAATAAAAAGCATATATATATATATATATATATGTATATAATTTAAATATATTTTAAAAAGTTAACAGCAGTTCAGGGAGTAAGAGTGAGAGGTCACGAAAGCTACAGCAAGGTCCTTAAAAAAAGAGCACAGGTAAGAAATGAATTCAAATAAATCCTTGCTTCACACAGTAAGGAAAATGTCCAGAGTGATGTGACTAATATACTAGATAAACGTTGACTTATCACTCATTTCAGACAAGAGGACTATAGTGCCAGTCTGTTTTTTTTTCCAATTCATTATTTCTCTTTTTTTGACTTTTGATGATTTCCACTTGGGTAGAAATTTTCTCCTAGTATCCTGCTTTCTCACTCTCCCTTCCTGTTGGTACCGGGCTTGGCAACCATTGGCATGTTCAGCATAGTTTATTCCAGTCAATATGTATTGTACTGCCAGTCCAGTCAATATCCATTCATTCAATCAAGGAACAAACATTTATTAAGTTCTTATTGTCAGGTAGGTACTGCACTAGGCACTGAGGATATAAAGGCACAAATGAAACAATTCTTGACCTCAAGGAGTTTATATTCTACACAGTTGGACAGTATACATTTGTAGGTAGATGTAAGTTTCATACAAAATAGACGCAAGCTAATTTAAGGGAATGGGGAAAGAGCTTCAGCTGGGGAGATTAGCCAAGGCATTATTTAAAAGATAGTACTGAAGCTGAGCTGTGAAGGAAAAGCAAGAATATTAAGTGGAATAGTTCAGAAAAGTATTGCATTACAGGCAAGGGGGAAAGTCTGTGCCAAGGTACAGAGATGAGAGGACTGTCGTGTGAAACGAACAGCAAGAAAACCAGTTTCGTTAAACCAAAGAGTACATGAGAGGGAGTAATGAATATACACTGAGACTGGAAAGGTAAATTGGAGCAAGGTTTGAAGGCCTTTAAATGTCAAACGTAGAAATTTGAACAGAATTGTTTCCTTAGGTCAGCCTGGGAGAGGAAGTAGCAGTCTGAGGTCAAGGGAAGGTAGGAAGAAGAATGCATGGAGAAAAATAAAGTTTCCTCCTCCTTTCTTGGGATTTTACCTCAAAGATCAGCTCCACTATATTTTTTTTTTTTTATCTTTCACTGATTCTTCATCTTCTTCCTCCAAATCTGAAGTTCAGGCTCTACAAAGGTATTAGATTTTCCTCAACTTGGTCCCTTACTTTATCTTTAGTACCACCAAATCCACCGAGTTACCGTATGTTCACACCTATAAATCTCAGGCCTATTTGCATTCTCAGGATAAGCAGAATAGCTACAATTCAGTCAGTATATAATTCCCCTTCCCTTATAATGATTTGGAGTTTCTCAAACTATTATGATTTGTGGGGAAGAGTGTCATTATTGGTACCTGAAACCTTAAATGAGAATGAATGAATAAATAAATGAAAACTTAGAATCCTGAATGATCACTGGCCCCATATTCTATAAAATATCATGCCTAGGAAAGAGTTAGTTTCCACTTGTACTGGGTGACTTTTAGCCCAAATGACTTCCTGATCCTACATTATAATACCCTTCATACTTTCTTAGCTAACACTGAAAATGCCAAGTCACTTAAAGCTTTTAGGATTGAAAAAGTTAAAAAAAAAACTTTATGTTTGGAATATGGGAGGTCACTGTCCCACTTGTTTATGCAGGATTTAAAATAGTCACATACACGTGACCATGCACATACACACATATTTCACTGTCTTATTTCCCTCCTTTCAGGCTGGGTAAAACTGGATAAAACCACTGAAGGTTTGACAACAAAAGTGCAAAAATGTGTTTTGGTTGCTATCCTGACAAGTAAATTACATGTAATTTTGACAACATTTTATTTAGAATCTCTTTTTAAGTATATATTTAAGTATGTAAGTATTGTGAGCAATACATAGTTCAGTTCTTTGCCCAAAAGCTGACACTTGGGATGACAGAAAGCATAGGTGAATGACGGCACTCACCTATTTTAATTTCTGTGGACATTTGGGTTTCTTTAGTCTCTCTGAAGGTACAGAACATGCAAACTACAATGGAAAGCACCTTCAGCAGTCATAAACAGTCACTTAGGAAAGCAGGGAAGATCACACTATTTCCTAGTGGACAAAGTGCCTAACTCCATTAGTGCCCATGGGCTGATTAAGTCAGCCCACATCACATTTTAACAGTGCTTCAGCCAATTAAGCCAACTCCACAAAGCTTAATTCATCTCTGATTTTCTAGGGTCATGAAGACATTGCAAACAAATTTATGAGCTATCCTGTTAGTGAAATAATGGATGAAGTTATTTTTAATGCATGTTTGCTCTTTTTATTAAGTTGAAAAAATTCCCTTCTAATCACCTGCTTCTAACAAGTGATCTTTTTTGTGTTCAAAGTCAGCAGATCATGGAGATTTGATTGCAGTCAGAATGTTTTCTTTTCTTTTCTTTTTTCCTCCTTCTGTTAATAGAGTTGGAAAGCAGTGAACTGAGCAAACCAACCAACTGGAACAGAGGGAGAAATAAGCTGAATTCATTTTCTCACAGGCACCTTCATTGTGGAAATACTTTCTTGTAACATTGATAGTTCACCCTATGATAATACTTACAAGTAGCTCGCAGGAGAGGATGAATTTGATCCCTGATGTAACGTGCATGCTGCTAATTCATTTCCAGTAATTAGATTGTAAAAGGCACGTCTACATTTGTAGATGCTAGTACAGAGATCCCTGGCCCTTTTGTACTTTTCTAATTTTCTTACACCTTACACATTCCAATATATTCTGAAATCCAATGATACTAACCTCCTTGCTGTTCCTTGCACAACACTGTTTCCTAAAACTGAGTGTGTTCACTGTCTACCCTCCGTGCCTGGAATTCACTCTCTCCTTATCTCTACTTCCTGGCTTCCTGGCTTCTATCAAATCTCACCTAGTTTCACATTCTAAAATAAGCCTTTCTGGAGCAGCTAGGTGGTGAAGTGAATACAGCACCAGCCCTGGAGTCAGGACGACCTGAGTTCAAATTTGGCCTCAGTCACATAACACTTACTAGCTGTGTGACTCTGGGCAAGTCACTTAACCCTGATTGTCTCACTAAAAAATAAAATAAAAATATAAAATGAACCTTTCCCAACCCCCCCCTTAATGTCAGTGCCTTCCCTCTATTATCTTTAACTTATCCTGTATGTCATTTGCATATAGATGTCTGCATGTTGTCTCCCCTATTAAACCACAGTATACTTGAGAACAAGAACCACCTTTTGCCATTGTTTGTGTCCTAATGCGTTGCTGAGCAGTGTATGCTATATAATAGGCCATTACTAAATGTTTATTGAGTGACAGAATGATTAAAGGAATGTACATGTACTTGCTTATATTAGTACTGTTAGTATATGGCTAACAAGCAACAAATCAATAGAATAAAAATAAATGTTAGTAAAATGTTAACAGGAAATGTAATATTAATAAATGAGCACTTGGGCTAGAAAGAGCCCATTTTGTTTCTGGATTTCATGATACTATACTTTTCCAATACCTTGAAAGACCTATTATTTCACTAACATGGGACTTTCTTCCTCTTTCCCTGCCAGCATCCATTCTCATTCCCTAGTGTTCTATCTAATCATTTAGTCCCCAACCCCTACTGCAATACAAGTCTTCACACCAAAGCACATGGTCCTGAAACAACAGTCCAATTTTCCATCCTCTTGGTACAATTCTGCTCATGTGTGACAATGAATCCAGATCACAAAATGTGTCTGATTAGTTTAACCATATTGGCAGTCAGTGGCTATTTCTATAGATGAACAGACTACGAAAAAATATACTTGATCTCCTAAGATAATTTTGATCTTCTCTTGGCTTGCATGACAACATCATGTTAATCCCAGACACATAATCTTATAAAAATAATTTAGAAAATAGCATGCTTGGGTACCTTATGAGAAGTATGCCACATGTTTTTTCTGATTCTTGTGTCAGGAGTTTATAGGCATCTCATATTATAGTCAGAGACATTATAAGATTGGAGGATCACAGAATTAGAGCTGGAAAAGCCTCTCGAGACAATCTTGTACAAATCTCACATTTTACAGTTGAGAAAACTCAGGCCAAAAGAGGTGGAATGACTTTCTCAAGGTCACACAAATAGTAAGAGAAAAAGACAGGATTTGAATTCAGGTCTTCTGACTTCAAATTATGTATCCTTAAAATGACTGGAACTCCACACACACACACACACACACACACACACACACATCTTTATTAACTGATACTTAATAAAAGCTTGTGACTTAAATCACTATATAATTGATTCTATAAAATATTAAGGATTTCTTTAAATAAAGTTTCTGAAGAATTCCTTTATATACTTCTCAGACCAGGTAAGTAAGATCAAAATCCAATCAGCAAGATTAAGAATAAGGAAAGTTAACTATACTTACTATCACTTACTATAACACCATATCACCTAAAAGACTGGTACAATAGGAAGAATGTTGGTTCTGAAGCCAAAAGATGTGGATTTAAATCCTAGTTCTGGTGACCTTGCGCAAATCATTTAACCTCTCAGTTTCCTTATCTGTAAAGTGATAGTGTTGGACTACATGACACCTAAGCTCTCTTCTTACTTTAGATCTATCATTTGCTAACTAAGACCTCTCTTTATACAGGTATGACTAAATGAACAGTTGTGGGTACCACTGCTTAAAGATTTTTCTCAAAAGAAAAAAAAAGTCCACATATAATTATATTAATCCTAGTGATTTATGAGGGATTCTTACTGAAAACTCAGATATTGGATCAGTAAAATAAATTCGAATGATATAACTTGCCCTTCTGTCACAACTCCAGAAAATAAAGGAGAATATTTCATTGTTAGGGCAGCTAGGTGGCGCAGTAGGGTATCTAGGTGGCACATAGTGCCATGCCTGAAGTCAGGAAGACTCATCTTTCGGAGCTCAAATTTGGCTTCAGACACTTACTTACTAGCTTTGTGATCCTGGGCAAGTCACTTAAGCCTGTTTGACTTAGTTGTTTCTCTGTAAAATATGAGCTGGAGAAGGAAAAGGCAAACAATTCCAATATCTTTGACAAGAAAACCCCAAATGAAGTCACGAAGAGTTGTACATGACTGAAATGATGGGACAACAAAAATTTCATTACTACATAAATTCAAATGAAACTTTACAGGTCCCTGAATAAAAGATATCACAGACATAGAAAATAATATTAGTCTGCATAGATAGATCGATAGGTAGATGGATGCATGCATGCATATATTTGTGTACACACACACATACACACACATACACATATATGTATATAATAACTTTAAAGTTTGCAAAGCACAATACATACAATATCTCATATCTTCACACAATTCCTGAGACACAGATGCTCTTATTATCCCATTTTATGGATGAAGAAACTGAAGCAGAAAGAGCTAGTAAGTTTCTCAGGTTAGATTTGAACTCATCTTCCTGATTCTAAATCCAGGGTTCTACACATTGTACCACCTAGCCGTAATTGTTAAGTAGAGAACATTAGAATTGTACCTCATCAGCTCCTCTACCCCCTGGGAATATAATAATTTTTCTAGTTATATCTTGTTTTATTTTTTACTCTGTAAGTGTAAAACAACTAAATTAAATCCAAGGATTAAGCAGTGAGAGCATCTATGCCAAAATAACTTTACAGACTATAATTTAAAACTATTTTTATTCAAATACTATTTTAATGATTCCATTGATTTATACTTAAATTCTTCAATTCTATTTTTAAATCTATTCTTTAAGCATTAAGATATTACCTATAATTACCTTCTCCTCATCTTTTTTTCTCTGGTGCTACCCATGTACTATTCAGTTTGCCCTAAATTATACACACCACAACAAGCATTTTCCCTTGCTAAACTGCCTATCTAGTTACAAATACACTCAAGCTCCTCATTCTTGGCATCAAGGTTTTAGTTCAGTCTCTTACAGTGAATCCTCTCTTTGCTTTCCCTTTTTATTTGCTTAATTCAAGCACACCTAAATAATCACCTTATCCTATCTTCCAGTATTTTTAAAGCATTTCCTCCCTTCCTAATGATATCCTATTAATCACATAGTAAGATACATCTTTCCTACTCTCTCACCCAACCTTAGAATCTTAATCTCTAACAAGATTTCCAAAAATGGATAGAAATAAAACTCAGAATATTATCCTTGCTCTTTTTCCCCTCTATCTCCCTGTCAATTCTACAATCACCCATTGAACTCATCTCATATATTTAATTAAATTTTTCTGCATATTATAAATAATAAAATTATCACATGTCTTCTGTTCTAGAAATACAAATTTCTTAAAGAACAGAACCAACAATATACTTATTTAGTTTGGTATAACAAAACAGGGAACAAATTGAATTGAATTCAGATAATTCAAATCAATTCAATTTAACATGCATTTATTAATCACTTGTGGTAGGCACTTTGAACAGAAAGGTAAAAAAAAAATAGTCTCAATCCAAATTGATACTACATTATATCATGAGAAAATAGTATGACACATTTATTAAGCACCAACTATGTACCAGGCACTGTACTAAGTTCTAGGGATATAAAGAAAGGCAAAATTTATTCAAAGACTTCTTGCAGATGGTGAAATTTTAGCTGAGACATGAAGAAAGCTAGGATGATAGAAAGTACAAAATACAGACAAACTAATTTCAGTGTGGGAAGTTCACTAATGACTCTGGGCATAGCAAATAGTCTTTTGCAGGAGATGGTACTTGAATGGAGACTTGAAAGGAGTTAGCACTTATAAAAGATAGAAAGGTGAGGAGGGAGAGTCTATGAGACACAGCAGATACTCTTTGCAAAGATAAAAAGATGGAATATAAAGCATCATGTACATTCTGTGTACATAAGGAACAGAGATTATAGACCAGTTTGACTAGAAGGTAGATTTCATGAGGAGGAATAATATGCAATCAGTCCAAAAAGATTACTTGAAACTAGACTATAAAGTTCTTGAAATGTCAAAGAGGACAAGTATTAATTTTAACCTCGTTATAATGGGGAAATAGTGAAAGTTCTTGAGGTCAGATACGTCTTAGAGATAATAATTTGAGAACTGTATCGAGGGGAAAAATTGGAAGGGAGACCAATTAAGAAGATATTATAGTGCAGATGAAAAATGAAGAGGGTTCGAATTGGAGTTGAGGCTGTGTAAATGGAGAGAAGAGAGTTGGAAGGGAGATGCATGGAGATAGAATCAAGTCTTAGCAATTGATTGGATAAGAGGGCTAAGAAAAAGCGAAGTATCAAGGATTACACCAAAGCTGTAACTTTGTTTTTTCTAAGAAACTACAGGGTGGTGCTACCCTTGACAGAAATAAGTGAGTTGAGAAAAGAAATGGATTTGGGGGGAAATGATAACTAGTTCTGTTTTAGACATAATGAGTTTGAGACACCTATAAAACATTCATACGGATATTCATGTTCAATAGGCAGTGTTGAGGTGAGACTGAAAAATTAGATTCATATGTGTAGATTTATAAATTGTCACTATAGAGATAATAAATGAACACATGTGAATTGAGGTTTCTAGGAAAAAGGGTAAAGAAAAGAGTAAGGGACTCAGGATAAAGCATGGTGTACTCACTCATAAAGAATGGAACATATATGATGATCAAGTGAAGCAGACAGAGAAGCACAGTCACATAGGTATGAAGAGAATCAGGAAAGAGCAGTCTCATGAAAACCCAAGAAGGAAAGAGTATCTAGGCAGAAGAACTGGTTAGCAGCATCAAAAGCTTGCAAGGAGGTCAAGGAGGTATGAGGAAATGCCATTGAATTTAGCAATGGAGAAATTGTTTGCTAACCTTATTAAGGAAAGTCAGTCCCAATTGAGTGGTGGAGTTAAAAACCAGATTGCAAAGGGTTAAGAAATAGATGACCCGGGAGAAATTTGAGGCAAGGAATGTAATTGCCTTATTTCTAAGAGTTTGATGGTAAAAGGGAGAATGAATAGGATAACAGCTATAGGAGATGGTAGGGATAGGGGAAGCTTTTTTTCTGTTGGGATTTTTAAGAAAGAGGCAAATCTGGTCATATTTGTAGATAACATGGAAGAATTCAGTAGACTAATATTAAAGATCTCTATTCTTCAATTAATATTATCTTAAGAATTTTCCTTAAAAAATTGGATTAAATTGTTCATGTAGGATTAGAACTGAAATTATAACTACTTTCAAGCATAAACCTAGTTAAACCAGCTACCATTTAAGAATACTTATTTAAAAACAAACAAACAAATCAATTAAGTAGGTTACAAGGTTTAGTAGGAGACTTAGTAACATTCTTCTATAACGCTATGTATCCTCAATCCATCTGTATGCAGGATGTCATGACTCTGAGAATATGTTATTCTAGAATACAATAAACCTAAGCTTATTATATATAGAACCTGTAAAGAACTCAACAATTTAGATTACTGAGAACTTTATCCAGGTGGACCCCTCTGGGAAGGAGATTTCATTTTAGTTCCAATATGGATCCTTGGATCATTCAAATGCCATAGAAGCTGAACTTAATTTCTAGCACCTTCCCCTAAAACTACCTGCCCACATTGCTTACTAAGAAACAAATCAAATTACTTCTTTGGGTTATTTTAAATCATTTAGGGGTTCTTTTTCAAGTCTATAGTTACTTAACTCATTGTTTGGCACAAAGTGTTAATAAGACAAAAGTCATTGATTTAATATCTGAGCTAGTCAGTCTATGCTCATAGCTTACATAAAGGTATTTAACACCTATCACCCAACTTGTTTTTGTTTTAATGTCAGGAAGAGAAGAGAGTATGTGGGGGAAAAAAACAGCAAATTGTTACTTAAAAAAAAAACCCTCAAAGTAGCTACATTGATGATGATGCTTTAGCAGTATCTTTATATTAAATAAAGAAACTTAGATTCCCCCAAATATTATACTAAAGTTTTAGTAGGGTAAATTAATATTTGTAATCAACTTCAACATACACATAAGATAGCAAGGCAAAGCTAAAACACAAGCTCACTGCATGTATAAAGTTATCAAATAGATCAGGTCCAAACCAAGCGCTGGTAACTGTTCAATCTCAGGTTATGGGTATGTCAGGTATAAGCATTTTTTTCTTTGTTTGTTGTTGTTGATGTTTTGCAAGATGGCTGACTAGCAGGATGACTGTTAGAAAGAGATATTTTTTCTTAGTCAAGTCTAAGCGTTTGAGCTTCCTTTAAATCAGGCACATACTATGTCTACCTGACTCACATACTTATAAAAAAAGAGTTCACTGAATATCAAATGACTGATGCCACAGAACTGGTACAGAGTCCTTCTTCACCCTCCATGATGGAGTAGGTACCTAGTGCAATATACTTTAGGTAAATTTGAATTTTCCCTAGGAGGCTCAATGGAAAGAACTCTGACTTTGGAGTCAGAGTACCTGATTTCAAATCTTGCCCCTAATACTACCTGTATGACTTTGGGCAAACAAAATAATGGGCCTCAGTTTCCTTATCTGTAGTTGAAGGAATGGTACTAAATGACCTCTGAAGCCTGCTATAGATATAGGATCTTACAATATATCTTCACTCATGTTGTCTTAATTGAGGTTCATTGAGTTCCTTTTAATGATGCTATTCTAGTTCCAGAATCTAACATTCTCTTGGAGCTGGCATTAGGATTTATGCAGAGTGATATAATGTGCCACACTATTCCTGGTTTCTAGAAAGAATGGAGAAAAGTAGCTGAATACATCTGATGACAATTAAGTGATTGTAGAAAGTACCATCAATTCAGATCATCAGGAATTAATAACAAGTCAAGATTATCAGGATACAGGATGGAAACCTGTGGATAGCATGGAAACCAGCAGCTATTCTAATCATTCAAAGCAATCTAATAGGAATTTATTAAGTGCCTACTATGTGCAAAGCACTGCTAAACATTGGAGGTATAAAGGTAGACCAAAAAAATAAATCCAATTTCTGATGTCTAGGACCTCATTCTACTATGAGGTGTTCTTTCAGTTTTGGATATTGCTATATTCTGCAGCATTGCTTCCTTGCTATAATTTTAATGCCATATACAGTTCCACATTAGCCAAGGTTAACTTCCCTTATTTTTATTGTCATTATCCTAAAGCAAATAACAAAAATGTCCTCTAAATAATGAGAAAGAGCCCCTTACAGACATTATATGATATGCTTCATCTCTCTAAAGAGCTGAGCTCCCCAGGGTGGCATTATTCACTGACTTATTATTAATTCCCAATTACCTGCATTGATGTTACTTTCTAAACAGTCACTTAATTGTCATTAGTCACCTCCAGCTTCTTTTCTTCATTCTGAATGTCTATAAAAATACAATTTGGTTATATAGCTTTGCTTGGAAATTTTTTGCTTGTCCATTACCTTTATTTTCCCTGGTAGATTTTTGTAATTGTAAATACACACACACACACACACACATATACACATATATGTATATATATGTATATATATACACACACATATGTATGTGTATATATAGTTATTTATATGTGTTATATATACACACATACACATATATATGTTATATACACACATGCATACGCATTAAAAGAAAAAAATAAAATATGTTGTTTGGATTATATTTTGTGATATCAGTATACACATATAACATCAACACAGATTTCTTCGACAGAGGGTCAAAGGAGCTAACTGCAATTTTGGTTTTGGCTTTTTCTCCTAGCACATCACCTTCATGTAATCTGTGAGTATAATAAACAGTTCTTAGATGAATGTATGAATAAGTTATTTTAAAAGAGTATTTAGAGAAGAAGCATGGTATAGCATAGTATTGTATGTTATAGTATAACAGCCTATTCCTGGAGTCAAGAAGACCACGGTGCTTTTGCACAGAACAATTAGTTCTGTGACCCTGGCAAGTCCTTGACCTTCTCAGTGTCCCAGGTAACTCCCAAAGGCTAAGACAAGTTGCCAGCCATCATCAGTAGTAGGAGTTCTCACGCCAGATATTTCCTACACTAACAAAAAAAAAATCATAGGAGTCAACCAAAAAAGGTAAAAAAAATCTAGATTTATTGGTATCTGTATTTACTATAAAAGGATATTTTCCTTCCCTAGTAGTCTGACTTCCACACATTTCTTCCACTAGAAAGTGTAAGTCACTGCTTCTTCCGCAGGAAGTGGTTAGCTTTATAAGTGGTGGTGGTGTGGGGTACAATTGGAGGATTAATGTATTGCAATGGTTGCTATGCTTGCAGTCAAAAGAGTGACTCATTGTTACTCTATTTATTATTTATGGATTACATGGTGGGCCAGCAGAGAGAGGGAGAAAGAGAACATGCAAACTAAAATCAATACAAATAATAATAGCTTCACAAAAGAGAAATCCCAGTGTCTCTCTCTCTCTCTCTCTCTTTATGTCTCCCAACTCCCCCTTCCTCCTTGCCTTCCCTACACTATCTAGAAATATTCTCTATGGACAAGTATTTCATTATTCTGTACCATCATTGTCTGTATTTCTAGTTTTGTTTTTTTTTAACCTTAATTCTAAATGATCTCCGCAAACTTTTCTTTATAAAGGCATCAGTGGATATCTTTCATTTTGTCTCAATTTCTAGCCAACTGGAACTGTCCTGCAGTGAAGGTGACTAACTGCACATAAGTGTTCATGTTCATGTGCATGTGTGTGTGTGAGTGCACATTTGTGGCCGACAGTCCTAATAGCTAAATCTACCTGAGCATTCACTACTCTACCTTTCCTGTAGCCTGTGGCCCTAGCTCAAACATTTTCTTCCTTAGGGGGTAAGGGAAGTGGGGCAGTAGAAGGAAGACAGAAGTATTTTTTCTTCTTTCCTTCACAGCACTAAAATATTTGCCAAATGAGAGTACAATAGCTATTTTAAGATGTCTTGACTTACATTAAGGATTGTTCTCAGAATTCATTCCCTTCACAATCTTTCAGCCTCCTACACAAATTCCAGTGGAGGAAAAGTTTACCAAAACTCACATAAAATGAAAGACAAAATCTAGGTGAGGAATCTGTGTAACATATGTTGCTGTCATTAGGTTTGACAATACAGTCACTATTTTTGACCACCAAAGTATCAATTTTGGTTGCTTTAGTTACTGTATTTACTTTCCTAAGTGCGTAGAGAGATGGTCTAGAGTTTAGGAAAACCTGTTTTCAAGTTCCGATTCTGATATATTGTAGGTATGACTGGGGCAAGTAACTTAACCTTTTGGTGCAACCAAGACCATAAATCTCAGATTACTGATCTGAATTCCTGGGGTGGGGTGAGAATGGGGGTAGCTTGAATAACCAGAGTTCTCTAGTCAGATGAAATTAAAAGTTGAACAGCACTCTCTCTGCCACAACCTTCCCCCCAAACCCCAATCTTCTATTTAAATCTAGAATCATTGAGCTAAGGGAACCTTAAAAATAATCTAATTTGTTCTTCCTTATTTTACAGATAAGGAAACTGAGGTCCACATAGGTTAAGTGACTTGCTTAGAATCAGACTACTAGTAAATGACAGAGCTAAGTAAGATTCAAACTTAGATTTGCTGCCGGCCCACTTCTCTATTCACTAGACTGTATTGTCTCTTCTATATAAACTTCATTCTGAGTATTCAAAATATCAAGGATTTACCATCACTAAAAAAGAAACATAAAATATAATGTGTAAAAACTAAGTATATGATCCAGGTCACTGCAAACATATATTCTCTATCAAAGCAGCTTATCCAAAAGGCAGTCATACACTCACCTAGGGCGAGCAATCATTTAAAGCAGGTGAGTAGTAAAGAATGCTGAGTTTATTTATGCCACTACTTGTTTACCTCCTGAAGGGAGAAAGTGCTGTTAAAAAAAAATAATAACACAACCAAACCTCTTAGGTGGGCTGGTCAATTTCCTGTCCTTAGGTACCAAGATCGATGTAAAACTGCAACCTGTTGAGTAATATTTCTAACATGAATGTGAAAGTAGACAGATTGCTCTCTGTCAGTGAAATACAAGTACTTCTTCAGCATATTTTCTCTGACTTGGCTTCTCAAAGTAAATGTGCATCACCAAGGCAAGAAGCATTTGGAGATAGGTAGAATTTTAGAAGTGAGAACAAACTTAACCAGCATCAACTTTATCTTCCTCACTTTCTCTTCCTTGCTTCCTTCCTTTGTTTCTTTCTTCCTTTCTTCCTCCTTCCCCCTCCTTTTTTCCTTCCTTCCTTCCTTTCTTCTTTCCTTTCTTCCTTCCTCTTAATTCATTTATTTATGCATTCATTGGCTTGCTTTTTAATTTTTGTATGTATCTTTGTTATTTCTTTATCTATCTATCTATCTATCTATTTATTTATCTATCTTTCTATCTATCCATCTATCTATGTCTTTTTGACTGATCCAATCTGGACATGCATCAGCTACTAAGGGTTTAGCCCCACTGATGATCTGTGTGGAATCTTTAACATACTTGATTTTTCTGACCAGATTCCCCCCACTCCCCAATTCTGAAGGCATTACATTATTGGTGTTGGACTTAGCATAGACACTCAAGTAACTTAGCCTATTGTAGGTCAGAACTCTGAAATTCAAGCTATCCCCCAGCCTCATTCAGCCTTTCTAGTAGCAGTTATTAGAGATGTATACCATCACATCAAACTCATTTCACAAATAAGAAAACAGAAGACAAAAGAAGAGAAATTATAAGGGAAAGCATGTTGGATTTTGAGTTAGAGGACGTGAATTCAAATCCCAATTTTAGTATTTACCACCTGTGTGGCCCTTGTAGATCACTTAGATCTCTGGGCCTTGATTTCTCCATCTGTAAAATGACAGTTTTGAACTTGATGTCTTGTCAGGACCCTTCTGGTTATTAATTTGGGATCTTTTGTGATAATGAAGCACAACTAATTAATACTAGAGATAGGACTGAGAACTAAAGAATTCATACTCCTAGTCTGCGGCTAAAGTAATTAATAATTGCTCTTCCAATTTTCCTAAAGCAATTTGTTCTTATTATTAATGATGATGACTGCCATTTGTATAGGACTTTAAAGTTTCTAAAGTGATTTACTTAGTTTGTTATAACATTCAGCCTCACAAAAACTCTGAGAGGTAGATGTTCTAGGTATTATTATCCATATTTTATAGATGAATCAACTAATCAATTAAACAACAAGTATTTATTCAGTGCCTACTATATGTCAGCACTAGGATACAAATACAATAAAAAAACCAAAAGTCAAAAGTGTATAGTAACTTATCCACAATCACAAAGCCAGTAAGAGTCAGAGGCAGATCTTCACAACTGCAAATCCAGTATTCTATTCATTATGAATTTTTTGGATATTATGAAGTGCAAGATATATTAACTTATTTTTAAAAAAATAAGAAATGTTTGCTGACACATTTGTGATGTATTGTTCTAATAGAATGATTTCATGATAACTTTCCCTGCCATGAATTAGCAAAATCATCTTAGTCAAGTGATTTCACTTCTCTGGGCCTCAGCATTCTCTTCTATAGAATAGGAGATGAAGCTAGATGGTCTCTAATCCTTCCAGCTCTATGTCTAACATACTATGACTCTATTAACCATATATACCTACATGTACACATAACACAAATACACATAAACTCTCTGTCTGTCTGTCTCTTTCCGTTTGTCTCTTTCTCAATCAATCTCAAATACATATACTGGTGTCCTGAAAGTTTTGTTATGCTTAAAACCACACCAATACTTTCAGGACACCCTTTATATAAATGACATAGACATATCACCTATGTATCAGGATCATTCTCCTGACATAAAGAGCCCAGGTACAATTCCTGGAATTTTCAGTTCTCTTCTCTACTCAATATCATGCAGATAATCTGAGAATTTCTTTATTTGATCTGATACTTCATCTTTCCTGTTCCAGATTCTAGTCATCAATTCCCCCACATGAGCCCAGAGGTCTATAAGACATAGGGAATTTATAAGTTGATTTATAATTCAAGCTACACAAACTGATCTAACATCAAAATCCTTGGAAAATAACAATACCTGCCAGTGAGCATTTGTGCCAGCAGATGCCTGAATAATCATCATTTGCTTCGTCATAGCCCACAAGGCAGATTTTTCCTCTATGACATTCATTGGCTGCTCAGTATATGCCCTTCACCACCTGTAACCTCACCACCATGACATTCCTATTTGTTGCTTCCTCTGGCTGCCCAAAGCATTGCTCTGCCCTCAGTCTCCAGTATGTGGTGTTTAAAAAGGTTTGACAAACATAATTTCTAGGTAACTTAATATTTTTATTAATAATACAGGCATTTTAATAAAAGGATAGTCATTTGGTTATTTCTCTTAGACCAAAGACAATCATGGCAGTGCGATCACAGTTTATATGTCCTCTGAAGAGCAGGTATTTTAGAGGATGACAATCCACTCTGATTTGTCAACAATTAATGAGATAATTGATATTACAATTAGGGGCTGGACCTGAACTTTGATTATGTCTTTTACTTCTTAAGTTACCCTCAGCCTAAAGCAATCTATTCAAAGAATTTATCTCCAACCAAACCTGAGGGGAACACAATGGCTCCACCACCTGGAAGGGGTCTGGATAAAGGAGAAGGTTAGTTCAACCTTCAGAGACTAAGGTTTTGAAATGAAGATAAAAGAAAAAGGATGAAATCTGAATTTTCCCAAATCATTGCTTATTAATAATCATCTCTCTCAAGCAGATGATGCTATTCCTTTGTGATTATTCTTCAGAGTTTTACCTATTGTCCTCTGTCCTCATGGAAGCCACAAGGTCCCAGTGGACTCATTATTTTACACATCATGCCCAGAGCAGTAGCTGACAAAGGATTTTGTTCTAAGAATCATCACAATCCTAGGCTCACACCTACCTAAATGCACCCAGACATCAAAAATAACCCATTTTTTTGTGCGTATGCTTCCTTGAAGTCATGCAAGTAACTTTACCCTGTTTGCCTCAGTTTCTTCATTTGTAAAATGAGCTGGAGAAGGAAATGGCAAACAACTCTAGTATCATTACTAAGAAAACCCCAAATGGGGTCACAAAATCAGACATGACTGAAACAATTGAACAACAACAATTCCATATTTTAAATGTCAATAATTAAGTAATCCAATAAAATGAAAAGAATGGCAGATTGGATGCAAAAACAATGCTCACCCTCAATTTATTGTTTACAACAAACATAATTAAAAACCAAAGGCAGACACTGAATAAAATGTGAGAGACTAAAAAAAAAATGATTATGCATCAGGTGAACCAAAAAATCAGGAATTGCAAACATGTGATCAGAAAAAAGTAAAAATTAAAATTAAACAACAATGTAAACAGAGATAAAAAAGAAATTATATTATGATGAAGGAAATTAGAAACAACAAATTATTATCAATATTGAAATGCAATAGCAGCCAAAGGAAATTTGTACTAAATCTCAAAAAGACAGAGATCATAGCACATTGATAGTAATGTGTTAGTGTAAGTGTTCAACAAATACAACAGAAAAGCAAACAAAAAGATATATATATATATATATATACATATATATAATTGAACTGATTGAGAAATTGTACCATGTTAAAACTCCATAAAAACTTAGAGTCTTATAAATAGGAACACTAAAGTATATACATATTTCTCAATACTATGTGGGACTTTACCAGACAAAACAAAATAAAGCAAATGAATATGAATCAGGGCATAAAGATATTGCAAATATTTGTAAAAGAGCAGAAATAGTAAACATCTCCTTTGCTGACCATAATATAAATTCTATGAGGTAGGTTGGACAAGTATTATTTCCTTCTGTTTTATGATGAGAAAACTGACAGATGCTTTAATAAGTGAAGAGGCTTGTTTAGTATCACAAAGCTTGTGATAGCAGAAGGTAAGGATGATATAAATGTATTACATGTATTTTTTATGGAAGAAAGGCTAATGGTATTATAGTCAAGTAATAAGAATAAAGGTATGTATGAATCCTTTTCTTAGGAAGAGCCATAGCTAATAATTCCAGTGCTCTAGACAAATTCAGCAGAGTTTGGGGAGATATTCATTCTAAACCTTAATTTCATTTATAGAAACTTTCCTTCTCTATTAGTAAATTTTTTAAAGGATAAATAGGAGTTGAAAAATGAGATGAACTCTAACCAATTCTTGTTAGTTTTTTTTTCTTATTTTAAAAATGAGTTGGGGAAGAAGAAAATCAATTATCTATTTTATTCTACATATGTATTACATTCCCTCTTAATTTAGCAGGGAAAATCAATGATTCCCTAAATTACAACCGCAATAACAACTATAATTCTTGGATCGTGGGTTCCTGACTAGAGGATGCTACAACAGAGACATCAGACTCAGGAAATGGAAAATAGACTCTGTTCTCCAAGTCCCTACTTTGGTGAAATCATTTTGAATTTGGATCTTGGCAACTTGTAGGAAAGAAACCAGAAAAAGAATGAAAGCCAGAAATCTCCCATCTTGAACAGAATGTAGAAGGAAGTAAATAGTAGTGTTGATGCCAGTTTGGGATGCCAGCTCTCCAAATCTTACTTGCTCTGGAACGTTCTGAATTCTTGTTGTGAATATTTGCAGATTAGAACCTGGAGTGTTATACTTAGATCATGCTGAGAACTACTAAAATATTATGATGAAAATACAAAGGATCTGGGGTGAATTTTGCATCTCCTCTCTTTTTGCCTTTGATGAAGGGGCTTAGCCCAAAGATCCTATTTCTACTAAACTGACCAGCAGTTTCTTCCAGGTCCCTCCTCCCCTTTGGAAATGGAGGAGCTTAGAGAAATAATCTGATTCTGTTTCAAGGTGCAGGGAACTCTGGCATCTGTTTACTCATTTTTTTTATTCAATTTGAAAATATTTATTTGTCTCCCTACTAACTACTCCTCTCCATAACTGAAAAAGAAAAAAAATGAAAGGGAAATTATTTTTTAAATTTTTATTAATTTATTTTGATTTATCAACAATCACTTCCATATGCTTTTGAGTTTAAAATTTTTCTCCCTCTTCCTCCCCACCAACCTCCCCAAGATGGTGCACAATCTGATATAGGCTATACATATACATTCCTATTAAACATATTTTCATATTAGTGATGTTGTAAGTAAAAATTAGAACCAGTAGGAGGAACCACCAGAAAGAAGAAACAAAACTCAACAGAAAAAAAAAAAAGTAGCAATTCAACTTCCATAGTTCTTTCTTTGGACGTGGATAGCATTTTCCATCACGAGGCCTTTGGAGATGTTTTAGATCCTTGTATTGCTGGGAAGGGTTAAGTCTATAAATATTAGTCATCACACAAGATGACTGTTACTGTGTACAATGTTCTCTTGGTTCTGCTCACTTCAGTCATCATGAGACCATACAAGTCTTTCCAGGGTTTTTCTGAAGTCAGTCTGTTCATCATTTCTTATAGCACAATAGTATTCCATTACATTCATACACCACAACTTGCTCAGCCATTCCCCAATTGATGGGCATCCTCTCAATTTCCAATTCTTTGCCACCACAAAAAGAACTGCTATGAATATTTTTGTACATGTGGGTAAGGGAAATTATTTTTAACGAACATGCATAGTGGCAAAACACATTTCCATATGGGCCATGTCCAAAAAAATGTGTATCTCAGTCTTCATATTTAGTGTAGCATTATTCTATTAGAAAGTGAGTAGCATTCTTCATCATTGGTCTTTTGAATCATAGTTGATTATTTTGATGATCAGAGTTTATAAGTTTTCAGAATTGTTCATTTTGTAATGGAAGCAACACAGAATGCTCAGCCTGGAGTTAGTAAGACCTGAATAGAGCCTAAAATTACTAGTTGTGTAATCTTGGGCAAGTCAGTTAAACCTCCTATTTGCTTCAGTTTCCTCAATTGTAAGATGGAAATAGTAATAGTACTTACCCTCCAGGGTTGTTGTCAGGATCAAATGAGAAAATGTTTAGCACAGTGCCCAGAGTGTAGGTATTATATAAATGCTGGCTATCATTATTATTACTAATATATTGCTCTTAAGGCTTATAATTTGTTTACTCCTTAGTAGCTTACTGTTATTATTATTATTATTATTATTATTGCTTTTGAACTTTTTATTCCTTTTGTTTAAAACAAAAAGAAGTTGAACTTTGAGTAACTGAAAAATTCACAAAGGTCCAAGAGGAGAAATAAGAACACACAATTACCTTCTCATTGAAGACGGTCCCTACAAGGGCAAAATGTTGTATGCATTATCAGATATAGTCACTGGATCTTCTACTTTTATTAATTGTTCTGCTTTGTAGTAAAGGGCATAGATTACCATCTAGAGAAGGCCTGGCATATCTATGTGGTACAAAGACAAATTACATCAGTCAAACAAAAAAAAAAGAATTCTGTGGAGATAGCATAGATAAAACTCATTAAGTCACATTTCATCACTTTCACCTCCAATACCTATTAAGAAAAGTAATCCAAGTTTCCAAACATGAAAACCTTGTTCAATGATGAAGTTATTGAAAAAAATAGTGAATAAAGAAGGAGTGGGTTTGGGCAGAAAGGCTGAGACATCTCCATTTTAAGGAGAAGGTGCAACATTCAGGAAGAATATTTGGAGAGATAGATTTGGAACTCTGGGCTAATGATTTGTGCTTCCCTAAAATTTGCATAGAGATGATAAATGAAACTATTGGAGTAAGAGGATTTGCAAAAGGAGATTATATAGAGTTAGAAGGAAGGAGGGGCAAGGATTTACCCACCTTAAAAACAGGGCAGAAAATAAGTTAGAGAGAAAAAACAAGCAAAAAAGGGTATATTTAAAAAAAGGAGATGGACACCATGGTGTCAAATATTGCAGACACCTCAAAGAGAATAAGAACATGTGAAGATCATTGGATTTGGAAGAAATTATTGTTTCTTTTTCATGTTCTTGTTGCTTGTTGTTAAAGATGAGGAACTCTGACGATGTTTGCAAGCATATGAGGAGAAGCCAACTGAAAGTAGCAAAATTAATTTGGGTGAAAGACAGAGGATTACTGGATATGGTTGGTTATTGTCTTTCATTGTCAAAGAGGATAAAAATGACATCGCTATATTGGAGTCAAGGTATAATGTGTCCAACTGTGGCTGATGAAACTAATATGAGCTTGGAACCTTCTTCCACACGTCAGGCACAAATAGTACATATGAACTTTTGGAGTGGAGATGTCTCTAAATTTGCATATTTCATGTTTCTTTTGAGCTATTGCAATTCTACTTCACTCATAAAGCGTAACGCCTTCTTTGATGCATAAAGTCCTAGAGAATGAAGATCAAGACTTATAGAGAAATATGAGCCTAACTAAGGAAACTAGATACCTCTTACTCTAAGATAGAAGGGAGGAAAGAGAAAAGAGGTAGTGATGCTGAGATGGAATAGGAGAAAGAAGCTGATGAAACTCTTTTTGGATGACCTGAATCTTCCTGATGAAGTAGGAATTTAAATCATCTTTTCTGTAGGTTCATGGGTTAGTGAAAGTATATCTAGTTTACAGATGAAGAAACTGCGTTTTATAAAGATGAAATGACTTTAAGATGGCCACATGTCTAGTAAGTATTGGACCTGGGATTTCTACTGATTCTGAATACTGTGATCTTTTCAGTATACAACACTGTCATAGTAAATCTTACATTTCAAGAGTACTTTCAGCTTTGTAAAACACTTCCATCATAGCAATTTTGTGATGTAGATAAGACAAGTTTTATTATACCCATCATAATGATGAGGAAACTGATACTTACCTATGTGAAGTGACTTGTTGAACATCACCTAGCTAGTGATTGAACAGGATTAGAATAGTATAAATGGACTATATGGACTTTGATGGAGCAAAAGAATATAAGTAGCTAATGCAAGATAATGAAAGAATAGTTTGGAATCAATAACAGAGAACAAGGAATACATAGTCCTTCTTCTTGGAAATGACAAGAAATTCTGTTGCCCAGAACACCAGAATCTGCCAGGGCAGATTCACTTGTCAAGGGAGTGGGAGGAAGTAATGGGGTGAGAAAATACTGGGAGAGACTCTGTACTTCAGCTCACAAGGTACTGTGTAGAGAGAAACAACGACAATGCATTTAGGAAAAGAAATTACTGTAGTTATGAAACTCCTTTGTTTCCTCCTGCTTGAGTATATAAATATGTCCATGCCCTCTAACTTTTGGCATCTAGGATAATACTGTGTTCATCTCACCCTAGTAGTGGGTATGCATCTGAGTTTCCATAGATGGAGATTAAAAAGACTTTTCTATATCCCATTACTTTTTTTTTTTACATTAGAGCAAAAGGTAAATTTTCATAAATGGGCTCTGTGTGTTGCAGAGGGGTTGTGAGAGTAGGAGGGGAAGAGGGAACAGGTCGATCTTACACATTTGCATTATAATCTGAGCACCATAAATGACAAAGGCAAATAAAGAAGCTCAAACATTGACCAAAAGCACTCTGTTTATTCAAGGACACATGGAACAAGAAATATGCATGTTTGATGTTGAGGAAAAAAATGTGGTAGCCTATGATTGCTTTAACCAGTCCAAACAGGACATGACTTTGTAAGCTAATATTGTATGATGGCGAGCTTTAATCTTACAGTACAGCAGCAGTCAGATTTCTCCTTTGACTTTTATTTTCTTTTCCCTCACAAAATATATTTTAACTACTGTATTTTCCATTGTAGCACATCTGAACTAGTTAATTATATTGATCCTAGTTACCAACATTATCACAATCCTTTTCTCTCCATCTCATAATATTGGAATGTACAACCCCACACTATCTCAATTTATTGACATGTTTTCATCTGTATGCAAGTCAGGAAGAGATTCAATTTACCATACCTGGAATTTTCCAGGAAAACTTCAGGAGCTGAACCAAAGGACATAACACTAGATAGTTTAATTTCAATATTTATCATGAAATCAGAAAAGAAAAAAATATGCTTATTTTTAAATATGTTTTGAAATAAGTAGTATCTGATTTAATGGCAGAATCAAATACTGTTTCTAACTTTTAGTGTTACAGTATCAGAAAAAGTTTTCATGTAAGCCTTTCTTGTCAATAACTTTTATTAACCTTTACTCAAAATCTGACAATTAGTTAAGTATCATTGTAGGAGCAAACTTATGTGATAGAAAAAGACTGCCTTAGAAAACTGCTTTGAACACAAAAAGAGTCCTAAGATTAATGATTATGCACATCCAGTAAAATTAAGCATAATTTTGAAGGGGGGAAATAAAAAGGACATGCAATGAATTGCCAGATTTTCAGGATTTTGTTGCAAAAAACCCTGAACATAGAAAATGTGGTGTACAAGATCCATGAGAAATATAAGGTACATATAAAGACTAATTACAAGGGAATCAGTAAGGACAGACTATTTAGTTTTTATGTGAGGAAATATAAAAATGTATGTGTAAGAGTTTTATTAGTAATTGGGTAGTTCAAAAGAAAGATTGGGGTAGACCTGAGTATGATGTGATTCTAAAAGGAAAAAAAAAACATTTAGGAAAAAGTAAAAAGAGTTATAATCTTATACCACTGAGGTTTGAGAGGAAGAACTGACAGAGGAATTAGATGGGGGAGGAGGGCTGGTAGTTCTGGAACCTGACTCTCATTGGGAATGGATTAAAGAGGAAACAATACATATATATCTAGAAGAGTATAAAAGTCTTCTAAATTCAGAAAAACACAAAAGGCTAAGGGGATATGGAAGGGAGGAGGATAAGGGAGGTAGTTTTTAAAGGGAACCCTACTCACATCAGATCTGGGTTAAAGAGAAAAATATATATACATTTAGAAGGGAATAAATGTCTTCTAAATTTCTAAAGAAATAAGAAGGTGAGGAAATAGGATAAGGGAGGGTATAGAAGGTTGTCCAGATTAACAGGAATGGGATAAGGAGGGAATAACATTTATTTGGAGGGCTATAAAAGTCCTAAATTCAAATAGAAAAAAAGAGGGTAAGGGGAAAGAGTGTGGGAGAGAGCAAAAGGGAGGAATCTTTGAAGTGAGTGTAGGTTAAGTAATAGGAGGGCAAGGTAGCTGGTAGAAGGAAAGTAGAGGAGTCAGGAGGGATAGAAGTAGAATTCATCAGGGAAAAAAGCAGGTAGTAATCAGGATCTCAGATAAAATTAAAGATAAAATAGATTTAATTAAAAGAGGAAAATAGAGAAACTATGCTATATGTCAGTCATATTAAGCAATATTATTTTACACTACTTAAAATAACTAGACACTATAAGGCTATAATATTGTTGTGGTATAGGAAATGATGAGATATTGGACTTGGAAAAATATGGAAAGACTTGGACCTATCAAAGAAAATGTTGTCCACTGTCAGAGAAACAGAGGACAAACAAGTACAGTAGTGACTTACATAGATGCATATGAATGTATTTGTTTATATATGAGTATGATCATATATATATATGAGGGTGTGTATATACGTGTATATGTTTGTGTGTATATGTGAATATATATGTGTATATATAATATGTGTGTACATATATAAACACATATACAAACACAGGCACACATATACATATGTTTATATGTACATATATACACATACACACATACAGATAGACAGATATAGATATAATATATCCATGCTTAATTATAGCCTTCCTGGTGTGGGGAAAGGGGGGTAGAACAAAGTAAAAAGTGCATAGCAGAGAACAAAAGAAAAGTTATAGGAAAGCAAAGAAAAGATAGACAGCTTTGAACACAGTATGTAATATTTATTATACAGGCTTTCTTGAAATAAAAATTTATTGTCGTGTATTTTGAATCCTCTCATGTTACATTATGCACATGGCAATATTTTCTTCCTTTTTTTATTCTGTATTCAAATTTTAGTATTTAAGTCTATAATGTTTCTTTTTCTTTATTATGCATTTCTTTTAGTATTTAAGTTTAAAATAAATTAATTAAAATAAATAAATGAGAATGTTTCTTTTTTTGTTTTAATTTGTTATATCCTTATCTATTTGGTATTTTATTTTTACCCCAGTTACACATGTGAAAACAATTTTAACATTTATTTTTAAAACTTTGACTTCCAAATTCTTTCCGTTACTCCTTCCACACACACCCCATTGAGAAGGCAAGCAATTCAATATAGGTTATACAATGGTAGTCATGCAAAATGTATCCATATTAGTCATCTTTGAAAGAAAACATAGAATAACAACTCAAGAAAAATAAAGTTAAAAAAAGAATGCTTCAATCTGTATTCAGAAACCATCAGTTCTTTCTCTGGGGATGAATAGCATTTTTCATCATAAGTCCTTGAGAGTTGTCTTGTATCATTGTATTACTGAGAATAGCTAAGTCATTCACAGTTGATCATCTTACAATATTGCTGTTACTTTGTACACAGTACCTCTCACTTTCCATTAGCCTAAGCAAGTCTTTCCAGGTTTTTCTGAGAGCATCCTGCCTATCATTTCTTATGGTACAATAGTATTCCATCTTAATCACAGACCACATCATGTTCAGCTATTCCCCAATTGATGGGCATCCCCTCAATTTCTAATTCTTTGCCCCGAGAAAAGAACTTCTATAAATATTTTTGAATATATAGGTCCCTTTCCTTTGTGTTTTTCTTACTCTTTTGGGATACAAACCTAGTAGTGGTATTGCTAAGTCAAAGGGTATGTATGGTTAACCTTTTTGGCATAGTTTTAAATTGCTCTATTGAATGGTCGACTCAGTTCACAGCAGCACCACCAATGCATTAATGCCTCAATTTTCCCACATCCCCTCCAACATTTATCATTTACCTTGTCTGTGCTATTAGTCAATATAATAGGTATGAGATGGTACCTCAGAACTGTTTTAATTTACATTTCTCCAATGTAACTCCAAAGTGGCTATAGGTAGCTGTGATTACTTCATCTGAAAACTGATCATATCTTTTGATCATTTATCAATTTGGGAATGACTCTTACTTCCATAAATTTGACTCAGTTCTCTATATATTTGAGAAATAAGACCTTCATCAGAGGAAACTTCTTGACTTTTATTCTGAAGTTACTATTGCTAACTGTATTTCCCTCCATCCTATTCCCCTACTTCTCAAACAGTGAATGGGAGTTACCTCAATCAAAGTGAGAACTGAGAAAGACCTTGGCTTAAAAAGGCCAAGGTCTCCCTCTGTATTGTGGGCCATTTCCAGTCCTCCTGATCTATATCTGGCCCCTGGACCCATATGGCTTTGGAGGAGAAAGTGAGGCTGGTGCTTTGCACAGCCCTCCCTTACTCAAATCCAATTCAATTGCAAGTTATGTCATCATTTTCCTGATGTCATGGCCCTCTTTAAGAATGAGGATGGACAAACCACACACATTTCCCCACTCCCATTTTTTCTATTCTCTCCTGGATCTATTTTCCAGATCACTTATTTTTCCAATGAGATATTTAACATTGTCTTCTTTTTTCATTCTTTTGGTTCTGTATTACTGTTTATTGATTTATCATAAAGTCATTAGCTTCCATTTGCTTCATTCTAATTTTTAAGGAATTACTTTTTTCAGTGACCTTTTTGACTTCCTTTTCCATTTGGCCAATTCTGCTTTTTAAGCATTCTCTTCCTTGTTGGCCTTTTGTATCTCTTTTCCCATTTGGATTTGTGTGTATGTGTGTTTCCTTTACCAAGCTGTTGACTCTTTTTTTCATGATTTTCTTGAATCACTCTCATTTTTTTTCCCAATTTTCCCCCTACCTCTCTTACTTGATTTTCAAAATGTTTTCGAGCTTTTCCATCCCATGAGATCAATTCATGTTTTTCTTGGAGGCTTTGAATGTAGGAACTTTGACTTGTTGTCTTCTGAGTGTGTGTTTTGATCTTCCTTATCACCATAGAAACTTTCTAAAGTCAGAGTTTTATGTTTCTGTTGTTTGCCCATTTTCCCAGCCTATTACTCACCTTTTAAATCATTGTTAAAGTAGGGCTCTGCTTCCAGGGTGGAGGCTTCTTGGGCTGGAAATTTGTTTCACTCTGTCTTTTTGTAGGTTCTGCTACTCCTGAATTTGTTTAGAGACATTTTCATAGGTATTTGGAGGAGTTTGGGGGACAGCTCAGGAGAGTCCCACCTTTACTCAGCCATCTTGGCTCCACCTCATGTTGCATCCTTATCTAAAGAGATCCTGTGAAGAACATTGGATCTAGTCTCAGAGTCTGGTTTCAATTTCTGTTATGGCAAATTACTAATTGCATAACATTGGCCAATCACTTAAATATTCTAAGCCTCAGTTTCCTCATTTGAAAATGAGGGGGTTGGACAAAATAACCTCTAAGGTACCTTCCTGTTCTAGATTTATGATAGCAAGATGAGGGGAAATACTTATTAAGTGCCAAATACTGTGCTAAAATCTTTACAAATATGACCTCATTTGATCTTCATTATGACCCTGGAAGGCAACACATTACTATTATTCAACACATTTTACAGTTGAGAACACTGAGGGACACAGAGATTAAATGACTAACACAGAGTCACACAACTAGTAAGCAAATATTTAAGGCTGGATTGAAACTCAGGTGTTAACTGCCTCGAAGCCTGGAGCTCTATCCTCTGCCACCTACCTGCCTCTGATATTCAGACATCTCACTATTGGATTTTTCTTTCTTGCAAATCCCCATTAACTGCTATGATCCCAAACACTGATTTCTTAAAATTTCTCTCCAAATTAGGGGAAGCTATTACTTCAACTTGAATGCATGTTATATTTTAATTTTTTTCACCCTTTCCTGTTCTCTAATTGATTCTAATCTCTAGTTTCCATTTTATTCATCATTTAATGAATTAAATTCAACAAACATATATTAAAAGTCTACCTATTGTGTGCAAAGCCCTGCACTCTTTTGTATCCTTGGGGATACAAAAAAAGAAAAACGAAGTATTTCCTGACCTTAAGGAGCTGAGGGACTATGACATGTACACAGATCACTAAATATAACATAATTTGAGGAGGGAAAATCATTAAAGCCTGGGGGAATTAGTGCTTGCTTCCCAAAGGAATAGGCCCAAAGTGGACCATTGAATGAAGAGAAAGATTCAGAGGGATAGAAGAAGAGGTAATGTAGTCTGAAAATAGGGTTCCCAAATCCTATACTTGGCTACTTCTCTTCTGTTTTCATTACCTTTGCCTGGTTGATTTATCACAACAATCAGTGTTTTCATATGAAAAAGAATTTCAGTAGCCAAGTGAACTCCTGAATGAAGGATTATTGTGGTCAATCAATTTTGACAATTGATACTGCATGAATCATTGCAAAAATTGGTTATGGGGATAACCGATGGGGCACAAATAAAAAGATGCTATGCTGCTAAACTCTCCAGTTAGTAGCTACCTCTCATAATTTGTTTGTTTGTTTGTTTGTTTGTTTGTTTTACAATTAAGGCAACTGAAAAAATATAAATGGGTTTTTAAAAACTATATGTATCTACAGATGCATAATGTCAAAGAGTATAACTTTGGTTTCTTGCCTCAATTTGATAAAAAAATAATTACTTTTTCCTTTTAATGACTCAATTGTGGTCTAATTTTTTGAAGGTCACTTTTTTGAGATAAAAATCTTATTACAGAAAACAAATCCTTTTAATTTCATTAAATGTTATTTGACCAAAATTAAATTCTAATTTTTGTCATTAAAGTCATCACCTTCTACATATATATATAAAGGAAGTCATTGCATAATCTTGACCAAATATATGGTACTAGAAGTCAATTTAATAGCAAAAAAAAAAAAAAAAACAGAAATAGCACAAGCCACGTGGCATTATTCAGCCCAATTTGACAAATATTATTGTTCCTATTATCAATAAGTCACATTTAAATTATATTTCACAATCTTCAAAGTGATTTCCTCTCAACAAGGTAATTACCATTATAGAATGAAATACAAAATAATTCTTAGACAAATATCTTTCCTTCAAAGAGCTTACAGTTTTATTTAAAAAAATAGGGTGCATATGTTTCAACAGTAGACAGATAACATGAACTTTTTTAAGTTAAGATGGATAGGTAGGTAGGTAGGCAGATAGATAGATAGATAGATAGATAGATAGATAGATAGATAGATAGATAGATAGAT